>NC_089792.1:16219420-16291920 GCF_040412425.1 Macrobrachium rosenbergii | reverse complement strand
ACAAAAGCGACTTTACCTTAGGACGGCGCACCAACACTGGCGGGGGTTGTCTTCGCAATTGCTTCTTCACTTCACTAATAGGATTAGACAAAGAAAAGGAGAAGAGGCCCTGCTGCTGTCTCTCCGAATGCTCCAGTCTCTCTGAAGTTCCTAGGTCAAAACAGTCACCCCAGGTGTCCACGTTCTTTGTTAAAACATTCGCCAAGAGACAGGTAGGAAGGAAAAAGGGACCTTAGGGATATTCTAAGGCTGATAGGGAAATTTTCCTATAGGGTAAAGGCCTAACTTACCATCCGTTCTCCAACGGACGTTAAGGTTTGAACTGAAGACGCACCTATATATAGACAACGCTTTTCCCGGTCTCAGTCAGGCTGATATTTTTACAATCAAAAGTTACGAGTTGAACACAGTAATATTTATAAATATATATATATATATATATATATATAATATATATATATATATATATATATATATATATATATATATATATATATATATATATAATATGGCATAGGATCTTTTGACTGCTGGTTGGTGTAGGTAAATTCACACTGTAGATTTTTTTAAAACTTTCACGCATTTTCTCCAGAGGGGTTAGTGCTGTACCTCATGCAAAAATTGCAGGCATTACTTAAGGTCCATATAACGTCCTGTTCCCTAGCTGCAATGATTCCTAGTACTGTACCTCCGTTCATATTCTCTTTCTTCCATTTAACTTTCCACCCTCTCCCAACTGTTGTTTCAAAGTGCAGATGCAAGGTCTTCCTCCTGTTACACCTTTCTAACCTTTTTATTTTCGATTTCCTTTTCCTCGTTGAATGACCTCATAGGTCCCAGAGCTTGGCCTTTGGCCTAAATTCTATATTCCTTTCCATTCACATATTTCCACATGGTCATATTTTTTCAGAGCACGAGAACTAACCCTCTTGGCAGTTAAATATACAGGGAACAAAAACATAGAATCATGGTTTTAAATATTCGCTTTTCGTGACGTGGTAATTTGTGGGATTACATGAAGGGGCTGTTAGCCAACTCTCCTCCATGTAAGTTAATTGTGGATGTTGAAATGCGAATAAAAAATGTTGTAGCTGTTGAGATGAATTATTTGCTCTGTATGTGTTGTGAGAAGAATCAAAAAGGTAAAAAAAAAGTGAATAGACCAGAATGATTTTGGAATGTTATTTTCATTTGGAAGAAAAGAGGAAGACATGTTGGTGAAAAAAGAGTGCATTTCGAAAGTATTAGGAGGTAGGAGGAGTTAGAGACCTCGAGAGGCCTGGGTAGGCAAGGTGAAAGAGGCATAGCAAAGGAAAGGCCCTAATATCCATGAAGGGCGAGCGAGTGTGCAAGATTGAGGTTCATGACACTGTCTTTTAGGAGGTTTGATGAATTCCTGATGAGCCTTCTGTGTAGGTACATAAGGCTGCTAATCTTCTCAGAGGTTTGTGCCAGGATTCAGTGGTAAAAGTATGAGTGTGACTGTGACTCTTCATTTTCTCTGTAGCCATCAATTGTCTGGGGAAACGGCTTAATATTGGAAAGAAAGATACAAACAGGAATAGATTTTTAGAAGGTATCTTTCTATTTAGGGAACCTTGGATATGCAGTTTATGTTTGTAAATATATATGAATAATTGCAACAGTACTGCATGATAGTCCTCCCAGGATAAATTATTGAAGGACCACTAGTCTGTATTACAAGCATTGCAACAGTACTGTTCTTCACAAGCAGTGCTTTGAACGGGCAGCCTGATCAAGCAGTGCTTTGAGGCGACGGGCAGCCTGTTCTTTACAAGCAGTGCTTTTGAGGTGACAGGCAGCCTGTTCTTACAAAGTGCTTTGAGGCGATGCAGCCTGTTCTTACAAAACGACGGCAGCCTGTTCTTTACAAGCAGTCTTTGTTCATTACAAGCAGTGCTTGAGGCGACGGGCAGCCAATGTTTGAGGCGACGGGCAGCCTGTTCTCTTTACAAGCTTTGAGCTTGAGGCGACGGGCAGCCTGTTCTTTATACAGTGCTTTGAGGCGACGGGCAGCCTGTTCTTTACAAGCAGTGCTTTGAGGTGACGGGCAGCCTGTTCTTTACAAGCAGTGCTTTGAGGCGACGGGCAGCCTGTTCTTTACAAGCAGTGCTTTGAGGCGACGGGCAGCCTGTTCTTTACAAGCAGTGCTTTGAGGCGACGGGCAGCCTGTTCTACAAGCAGGGCTTTGACTCCTTTTCTGCTGTCCATTTTTTCCCAGATCTTTTTTTTGCATCTTTTTTGGCTTTCATCACCTCTTTCACTTCATCATTCCACCACCAGGTTTCACTGTCAGAAGGTTTTTTCCAGATGTCTTTCCCAACACCTCTCCACCCACTCTCTTCATCACCACACTGTTGTGATTCTCACCATTCTTGCACTCCCTCTAGCACCCTAAGTTCCATCAGTACTCTCTCCTTAAATTCCTGCCTCTCTTCCCTCCTCTGCGTCAGCTTCCCACCACTTGATTGCTGATGGGACACGTGCAGGCCTACCTTTACTTTGTTCTTTATTTCCACGTCCATTACCACCACCCTGTGCTGTGCTCTCACACACACTCCATTTAAAATGTTACAATTTTCACCTCTCACAGATGTGATCTTCTGCACATGAGGAAGTCAGTTTGACTTTCCCTTGCTCCACTCTTGTATGTGATGTACTGATTTTCTTTCTTTTCAAGCCAGGTGTTGACAATAGCCAAATCAAATGACACTGCAGTCCACAACCTTCGTCATATTTCCTCTCTCCAACTCCCCAGCCACCATGCATCCTCTCAATATTCTCTCTGGTCCTTCCTACATGTCCGTTCATTAATCTCTCTTCATCCATCCTCTTCCGCTCCGTCTCCGGTAAAATAAAAATCAAATGAAATCTGCGGCTGTTTCCATTAAATGCTCTTTTTTAGCCTCTCAAAGAAAAATGTATAAAATTAATTAGTCCTGATGACGTTTGAGTTTCCGGTCTCTTACTGCTGAGGTTTCTTTCCTTTCAAAGATGAGTGTAAACAATGAAAGGGTAAATACAATAGAGAGGGAATGAATTGACAGATAACAATCAAGATGGATGTACGATTTCTGATTGCCCAGTTGCATCTACAAACATACAAAGAAAGAGAGAGAGAGAGAGAGAGTAGGGGGAAAAAATGAACATTAATTTAAAGGTCATCGTCGCCCACATCGAAGATACCTTATGAACCAGTTAATTATGAGTTCGTATTGAGATGTTTTCACCAAACAAAACATTACCTATCCTTTTCCAAATCAGACGATTATCGGAATATGTATGATAATTTTTATATAGTACTAGTAACTTACTAAAATATTTTATTTGTTTAATATCTGTGTTTATATCAAGTGTTGCTATCCTGTCAGAAATGAAGGCAATATTTGAAGTAATTCTGAAATGGCATAAAGCTTTAATTTTTCAGTTTCAGACTGTGTGGTAGTTGCAAGTGGAGTTCATTGCCAGTAGTCTGTCCCTTACAATTAGAAACAGTTGAATATAGTGATACGTTAGTTTTTTTTTTTAGTAGAATCAATATATTTAGCATTTGATAAACATCAACCTATAGTACCTTTCACATATATTTTTCCGTTTTTATTCTGTATTTTTGCAATTGAATTATTTACTTCAGTTTGAAATATATGGACCGCTATTAATTGGGAATGGTCGTCATATTTTTGCAATAAATCCCATTATCTGTTTTGAGACATTGAGTTTATTTTTTTGCTAATTTATTCTTATTGGCGATTTTGTTATTATTCTTACTGTTCATGACATTCACATTCGTGCGGAACAAGCCGAAAGACCATGACATTATTTAGCAAGTCTCCAAAAAATTATATTAGTAAAAGAAATATATACAAAATCATAGTATACACTATGTATATATATATTATATATATATATTATATATATATATATATATATATATATATATATATATATACATATATATATATATTATATATATATATATATATATATATATATATATATATATATGTATATATATATATATATGTACATATATGTTTATAATTCATGATATATAATGTATATATCTGTTAATATATGGTAATTCTAAAAATATTAACAGGAAATAACTTATAAAATAAAGATAAAGGAATAATGTTTTGTTGATCCATCCGCAGCTTTTCTGTCCCTCAGATCTTGGGGGTTGTTGAGGTTAGAGGGCTGCAAATTGGTCATGTTGTTGATCATCCACCTTCAATCATCAACATACCAAACTGCAGCCCTCTAGCCTTAGTAGTTTTTATTTTATTTAAGGTTAAAGTTAGCCATAATCGTACGTCTGGCAATGATATAGATAGGCCACTACCGGCTGAAAGCTTCGAGGGCCGCGGCTCATACAGCATTATACGAGGTCACCGAAAGATAGATCTGTTTTCGGTGGCCTTGATTGTACGCTGTACAGAAAACGAGAAGAAACTTTGGTGCATTTATTTACTTGTTTTTATTGATCTTAGTGTAAGGAATGGGTTTCTTTCAGAAGGAAACGTGTGCCCTATAAGAGCTGTGGCCGAATTTGAAGGCCAGTAAACTTGCCTCTTGAAGTGCAGAGAATTTGGCCACACGAAGTGGAAGTGGTCGGGAAGAGTCTGGAGATACTGTCTTGAATACGTTCTCAGTCGCCAATTTGGAAATAAAAATTGGCCTGAAAAGAAGATTGATTTATAACGGACCGTGCAAAGTACACGGCCATTAGAGATGAGGTTTTGACCAGTTGGAAAAAAGAACAGAAGTTGTGAAATGATCTTCCTTGTGATCTGTATACTGAATGTACTAGAAAGTGTTGCTTTCTGTCCCATTTGGAATTTGGGGCTTCACGAGTTAAACACTTCTGAAAATGTGGATATCCTTCTGTCGAACCGATTTTGAATACTGAAGCTAACGCTGCCGAACCACGAAGAATAGTTGTTAGGGTAAAGCTGGGCATGAACATAAAAATGTACGTCGTTAATATTATTCATTTAACGGAAGTCCATGAGGGATTAAATGGGGAACATCAATGCCTTTCGTCGTCTGTTTTGCAATTAGTGGTGGACGGGTCAGATCCAAGTCTGTCTGTGATTTGAAAGTCTTATCTTCGGGAGACGCTGTTGTATGTTATGCGATCTCAGTTCATTAACATGAATGTTAAGTAAATCTTGACACTTTATAAAAGACTTAAGAAATTTATCGCATTTAAAGAATCTACATAAATAGAACTGTTTCAACTCGAGAGAATAATGATATTGGTGCAGTACAACTTTTATGTCCTCCTTGCCCGGATGCGTTTACGATATGAGCGCGGGAAAATGAATTCCCTCGAGCCTTTCAGACTTAAATTTCATAGTGATAGCAACAAACGCAGATATTGGTTATCAAAATTTCCCATCATAAAAACAGTGCGCTTGATAATATTTTTGTAGGTATGATATTTTACTTAACTGATCCGCTTAAATGGTAACACCAGATGCACAAAATATACATTTTTCGATGGACTTCGATATGGAATTTTGTTTAAAGAGAAACACTCCGTATAGTTTGTCATGATTCAAAGCAGGATTTTGACAAAGTTCCTCTGCTGTTGGGTGATAAATCTCTCTCTCTCTCTCTCTCTCTCTCTCTCTCTCTCTCTCTCTCTCTCTCACACACACACACACACACACACACACACACACACACACACACACACACACACACACACACAGAATTTTATTTTAATTATTTTACGAAACTGTTCCATTCCTTTATTATTCACAATGTTTCAAGTTATTCGTCGCTTTTTTGTATTTCTGTAACCTTCAAGATATCAGTATCTCTTTCTCCCTCTCTTCATTATTTTTTTCACTCGTACCCAGAGTAACATTCAGGGTCAATTGGTGTAACTGAATAAAGCGTTTGATGAGTTTTGTTTCGTTTGAATAAAAGATCATTAGTTTTTGGAATAATTTTTTTTTAGCGAAGAAATACCTAGACCTGGAAATTCTCGGTATTTATTTGCATTCCTGTGATATTAATCAGTGTGTAAGTAAAAGGCTACATAATGTTGGAGCCTTTGTATATCACCAAAAATCTGAATGATTTTTGGAAGCACTGTGGTTTTTGCAGGGTTTCTTTCCTAATATATTTTCTCTTATATTGAAAAGGAGACATACACATATATTTAAATATATGAATTTGTATCTTTTATACATATTTGATTAACGGTCATCCTTCCCCCCCCCAAAAAAAAAAGGAAAAATAAGGTGAAAACATGAAATTGATTGTAATTGTTTTAAAAAAGTATTACGAAGATTATGGTGATAGATAGAAGTTAAGGAAGATTAATGCCAAAATTTAAGACTTACTGAGGTAAAAGATTGAATAGAAAGGGGAAAGCAAAACACAAAAGCACAAGAACAAAAATGAAAGAAGGGTCTGGAAGCTGATTGGGAAGGTGAACGAATGAAGGAACATAAGACAAGAATCGGTAAGGGAATAGTAAAGATTGATAAGAACTGATAGGAAATTGGAGAAGAGAAAAAAGGCAGAGTAAAAACGGGAAACGAAAGACAGAGAAAAAGAAAGAATTACGGAATAAAGAATGATAAGACAGAATGTGGTAAGGTAAGAGAAAGGATAATGAGAAAAAAGTAGAGCGAAAAGAGAGGATTTTAATGGAACGAAAGAAGCTCAAAGTGAGTAGTTGAAGAAAGATAAAGATTAATTAACATTGGCGAAGGTCTTTATAAACAGAAAAGTGAAAGGAAAACGAGAAAAACTTGTAGATTTGACTAAAGGCAAGTTTAAGTTAACTGAAGTTCTACAGTAATGAAGAAAATTCGAAGTAAATAGTCTATATATATAAAAATAGATGTATGTATGTGTGTGTGTGTGTATGTTTCAGCGTAACTCTGAAATTCATTGAGCAGTTTCAACCAAACTTGGTATACATATGACTTACTTACTGGAAAAGAATACTGGAGGGGTAAGACATCACTAGCAGCAAAGTGGGTGGGGGTGGGAAGGGCTTCCCTGAAATGGGGCTGGTTCTGCCCGTAGACTTAGTAACTAAATAAACTCCGTGAATTTATCATACCTCATTTCGGTATACATATGAGTTACTATCTGGAAAAGAATACTGTAGGGGTAAGACATCAGTGGCACCCATGTGGGTTGGGGGCGGGAAGGGGATGACATGTAAAAATAACCGAAAATGACAGGTATTAGTGTCTAATCCATAGTTTTTGAGGTTGCTGAGATAACTACTAACACTCCCGGTGCTCTTCAAGTCCAAGTTCAGCCCTGATAGGAATGGGGTGTGAGAAAGGGCGAAATGTAAAATGTAAAAAATTCTGGGCAATGTAATTGAAGTAACTATTTTAACAGGAATTTCATAATCAGTCGACAGGAAAGTGAGAGAGAGAAAAAAAAACAGAAGGGGTGTTAGGGAGGAGAAAGAGAGAGAGAGAGTAGAAGGGGTGTAAGGGAGAAGAAAAAGGGGAAGAGTGAGGGAGAGTTGGAGAGAGAGTGAGGAGAGGGAGAGGAAGTGAGAGAGAGAGTAGAGGGGGTGTTAGGGAGGAGAAAGAGAGAGAGAGTTTATCGGTTGTCATTCAGTTTTCCTGGGCAGCGCTGGGCTGGTCAGCTAGTAAAGTAATGAAGGAGACTGTGAATCAAATTTAGAGTAAAAGAAGGAAAGTTGGATGATTAATAATAATAATAATTTCTGGGACTCGCAAATTAAATCTGGGAATCTTCTTTGTCGTGTTTCTAAGGGTGTAGTGGAATTCCAACGATTCTGACCATATCATCAGTTCATTCTCAAGGAAGGGTGGGGTTGTTCTGGTTGGAATGGGGTAGTTAGCCAGTATTTATAGCATCCCCGATGCTTCATGTTGTGAAAGCTGATTTTTCATTGGCTGGTTCAGGGGATTAAGTTCCTGAGCTAGACACTATAAGAGGTAGATGCTCGCACTGATCTTCGTGTGCGGACGTTGGAGACTTGGGGGTTAGTATTGGGAAGGTCACTGCCAGTAGAAGGGGGAATCATCTGATTGGTCAGTTCATTCAGCTCCTATGCCCGTGGGTGGGCCCCTACGTGCCACTGTCGGGAAGAGGAAAGCCTCTTGAGTGGTGTTAAGACTAGGTCTCTCCTTTCTGATGTGTAGGGCCTCCAGGAGACGAAGGCGGCAGTGGTTTGCTGCCTTATCTATAGTTCCAGTGTTAGGGATTGTATCCTTTCGTGTTATTCTTATGTTGTGGGTGTTCTTCACATGGTTATGGATGGTGCCATCCAGAGAGTGGCAGGAGATCCTCTTGGAAAATCTCATTGTGGTCATACCATTGTAGGTGCTGAGACATTCCCAGAAAGGGCATTTGTACTGGTAGACCACATTGGCTCTCTTCAGAGGGTCATGATCAGGCCACTGGCCTTTTTTCTTTTGTAATAAATTACCAGTTGAAACTTTTCCTGGGTCCGTCAGGGAGACGTTCCTTCTGTGATATTACGAAGGGTGTTCTTGTCCTCTTTGTATTTCCTATGGAACACTCCCTTGTAAAAGAGAGTGATGTTTTCAAGGGCAGTGGGGCATGGCTCCTGTTGATACCATTTATCAATGATTCTACGTATGGATCTGGCGATATCCCTGTTGGCATACCCATTGTTAATTAAAACCTGGCAACACACTCCAATTCGGTGTGGGTGTCCATCCAAGAAGAGCAGTATGAGAGAGCTCTCCTGATGAAGGTGCTGATCAGGTGCTTATACCTCTCTGGGGACTCGACTCTCACTGTTCTGGCACATGCCCAGGTTTGTGGGTTTCATGTATACTTGTGTTATGAAGCGCTCCTCTTGTTGCCCGACAAGGATGTCAAGGAAGGGTAGGCAATGGTCATGACAATGTTCTATGGTGAAGTTGAGGCTACTGTGGTCGTGGAAGGCTTGCCACAGGTGTTCTGTTTCTTTCTCTGTGCTGGCACCTATGAAGGTGTTGTCAATATACCAGACATACATCAACGGTTTCTTGATGGCGACGAATACCCGACATTCCACAGCACCCATGTAGAAATTTGCGAAAACGTACTTCGAGGGGAGAACCCATCACTACACCATCTTTCTGTATGTACAGATCTCCAGGAGTGTCTGGAGGGCATGTTTCGAGGATCACTAAGAACCCGGTAGATGATATCAAATGTGAGGCCATTTGGATAATCGAAACTATCAATGCAGCTACCAAAGCCCTTCACTTGCTGCCGATCGTAGGGGACTATGACCTTGGCTACATATACAGGAATGTTAAAACACACAAACCAGGGAACCCATTACACCCCATTATTAGACAGATCCCTGCCCTTACGTACCAGCTTGCGAAGAAACTGGTTGCTGTTTTGACTCCTTACATTCCAGATGACAACAGCTTGAAGTCTTCTGCTGAGTTTATAGAAGACCTGAGAACGACACCCCCAGGAGGAGTTATTACCTCGATGGACGTGGAGTCCCTCTTCACGAACGTCCCCTTGGATGAAGCAATCCAGATAATTCTGGACCGTGTGTATAGAGATGACTCCATGCCCCCATTAAACATCCCTGAGCATGCCCTCTGGACACCCTTTGAGATCTGTACAAAAAAGGCCCTTTTCTCCACCCACAGAGGCCATATGCACATACAGAAAGATAGTGTAGCGATGGGTTCTCCCCTCGGAGTACTTTTCACAAATTTCTACATGGGTGTTGTGGAACATCGGGTATTCGCCACCATTGAGAAACCATCGATGTGTGTCTGGTATATTGACGACACCTTCATAAGTGCCAGCACGGAGGAAGAAATAGAACACCTGCCCTTCCTTGACGTCCTCGTCGGGCAACAAGAGGAGTGCTTCGTAATGCAAGTATACATGAAACCCACGAACGGGTGTGTGAACGGTGAGAGTGAGTGCCCAGAGAGGTACAAATGCACTGCGATCAGCACCTTCATCAGGAGGGCTCTCTCACACTGCTCTTCTTGGAAGGGCACTCACACCGAATTATAGTGTGTTGCCCAGGTTTTAATTAACATGCCAACCGGGACATTGCGTGATGCATACTTAGAACCATTGATAAATGGTATCAACAGGAGCCTCGCCCCACTGCCCTTGAAGACGTCACTCTCTTTTACAAGGGAGTGTTCTACAGGAAATACAAAGAGGACAAGAGCGTCCTTTGTAATATCACAGAAGGAACGTCTCCCTGACGGACCCAGGAAAAAAGTTTCAACTGGTAATTTATTACAAAAGCAAAAAGACCAGTGGCCTGATCATGCAAAATAACCCAGTCCCCGTGGTGCAGGATCCTCTGAAGAGAACCAACGTGGTCTACCAGTACAAATGCCTTGCCTGGAAATGCCTCGGTGCCTACAATGGTATGACCACGATGAGATTTTCCAAGAGGATCTCCTGCCACTCTCTGGATGGTGCCATCCATAACCGTGTGAAGAACACCCACAACATAAGAATAACACGAAAGGATACAATTCATAACACTGAAACTATAGATAAGGCAGCAAACCACTGCCGTTTTCGTCTCCTGGAGGCCCTACACATCGGAAAGGAGAGACCTAGTCTTAATACCACTCAAGAGACTTCCCTCTTCCTGACAGTGGCACGTAGGTCCCCGCCCACGGGCACAGGAGCTGAACGAACTGACCAATCAGGTGATTCCCCCATCTACTGGCAGTGACTTTCCCAATACTAACCCCCAAGTCTCCAACGTCCGCGCACGAAGATCAGTGCGAGCATCTACCTCTTATAGACAGTCTAGCTCAGGAACTTAATCCCCTGAACCAGCCAATGAAAAATCAGCTTTCACAACACGAAGCACCTGGGATGCTATAAATACTGGCTAACTACCCCATTCCAACCTGAACAAGCCCACCCTTCCTTGAGAATGAACCGATGATACGGTCGGAAACGTTGGAATTCCACTGCGCCCTTAGAAACACGACGAAGATCCCCAGATTTGATTTGCGAGTCCCAGAAACTCTTCGGTGACCGCACTCCAATTTTAACTTCATATGACATGATAATATTAAAATTAATCTACAATAAAAAATTTCCTTACCCAGACTATGAACATCGGCCAGTTATTAGCAAATATCATCTCTGATGAGAAGCAAGTATTTAAGAAGAATTGAAAAGCCCATATATAAAATCAGTTCCACTGATGTTGCCATTCTCTTTAACGAGACTTGCTTTGAAAGAGGGTCTGTTACCTTCATATAATATAATAATAATAATAATAATAATAATAATAATAATAATAATAATAATAATAATAATTATTATTATTATTATTATTATTATTATTATTATTATTATTATTATTATTATTATTGTTATATGTTAAAGAGGATGGCAGCATCATTAGAACTGATTTTGTATATAGTCTTCTCAATTCTTCTTCTTATTTTCTTCTCGTCACGGCTGATATTTGCTAATAACTGTAATTCAAGAAACCAGTTCCTTATCCAGACTATGAACATCGGCCATTTATTAGCAAATATCAGCCCTGACGAGAAGAAAATAATAAGAAGAATTGAGAATATATATAAAGTCAATTCCACTGATGCTGCCATCCTCTTTAACAAAACATGCTTGAAAGAGGGTATGTTACCTTCATATTATTATTATTATTATTATTATTATTATTATTATTATCTGAAATTGACATGTAATAGGCCAGTAGGCTATTATCTTGCAAAACAAGAATCTCAAAGAATAAATGCCCATATCTGAAAAAGAGAGAAGACGAAGTCAGGTTATGAAAACTAATTATCAGTAAACCTGGTAAACAAAAAACAGAGCAATGCTAGACGCACAGTGTCGTTTGCATTAAACATTGGCAACACTGATTATTACTGTAAGGAAGGTCAGTCCCCAATTTAACTGTGGAAGAAATGAAACTTCTGTCATTGGTAGTGTGACGACGCGACGTGCGACGCAGCAGAATGCGGCGGTCTAGAATAACTGCAGATCATAGTTAGCCTACCATTGCTTGGGGAACGGAGACCGGTGCTTCTTTACAATTCAGTCTAGCTGGTAAAGATCCCAGGTGGCTGCGGGTACCTGAACAGGACTATATTCCGAAGCAGTGAGATAAGTTGCCTGTTGTATACGTCATTGATGCCTTCGTTTATGTAGTTTTAGGAAGCCTTCGATCAAAAAATCTACATTTCTTGCATTCTTAGAATATATATATATATATATATATATATATATATATATATATATATATATATATATATATTATATATATATATATATATATATATATATATATATATATATATATATATATATATATATATATATATATATATATATATCATTTAGTTGCTTTAGCTTTGAGTGGAAGGGAAGACCAGATATTTATAATCAGCAAAGTACCCCGTTACTCATTTAAATTTAATCGCGTATCATTCAAGATTAGTTTGTTTTGTTTGAAGTCCAACCTCTTGTTCTATGTACTGCTCGACTAGTTGAACCTTTCCAGAGCTCTGCTTAACAAACAACTTCATTTCACCTTTGGTAGTGACAAACTACTGCAACTAGAATATCGTCATGTGCTTACTGGAATATTTTTTTTCTTTTAGTAGCTAGACCAACCATCTAGATCAACCATCAACAGTAAAAAGTAAAAATAAATGATGCTCTAGAACCCAACTTTGTGGAAACCCATAAGAATATGTCTAGGTTTTCTAAAATCCTAAACAATGATATTTGTTTTCGTTTCATGCATATGATCCTCATGGTAATCAAGATCAGAGCATGCGACAGTACTATGATGATTTAGAAGATATTATTTCAGTGAGTTAATCAAGTCGAAAAGGGAGAAGAAATTACTGTAAGGAAAAAAATTATTAAATAATGAAAGTTATAAAAACAAAGTCGAAGTGAAGTGATTGAAAAATTATTAAATAATGAAAGATTGAAGACGCTTTTGAAGTGAAAGATTGAAGACGCTTTTGAAGTAAAGTGGCGCCAATCGGAGAGAATACAGAGTACAAAACAGTAAGGTAACAATGTATATGAAGAAAGGAGAAACAATGTCAGAGTAAAGGTGAACTATACAGAGGAAGGAAGAGACAAAATCACCAACAAAGAGGAGCAAGAGAGAAGAAAAACACGCCATGAAAGGTAAACAATAAGCCAATACAAAAAGGCATTGCTTTCATTTGACAGTGTGAAATGGACGACAGAATTGCTGCATCCTATCTGTCCGGCTTTGATTTATGGCATGCGGATCCTACGTTGAGTTTGACGAAGTGCTTCACAGCGCTCGCTCATTTTCGTTTACGTTTGTGCGCGCGCTCAGGCACGACCACCCCAAACGCCTCATTTCCCCGGTCCCTCCAGCCGCCCCATATGTGTACTGTGTATGAGATCCGGTTCTTAAATGAAACAAGAACGATACAGTTTTTTGTAAAGGAAAGATTTAATAAATGGCAGCTCTGAGAGTGTGTCTCGGTAATCTCAATGAAATGAAAACCTGGTCTGATTCTCTCTTTGTCGATGATGGTTAAACCCAAAATCAGTAAAGCCAGAAATGATATAATCTGAATAAAAACGAGGAAATCCGAGAATCGGGAGGAGGGATGCAAGGCAACCACAGCTGTTTCCTTTGGAATCTCTCTCAACTGTGTCCTAGTTTAATTTCAGAGCAATTAAATGCCTTGCTCGAAAGACAGAAAATTTAGAAAAGGGAGAATTCCTGGAGTCTGAGATTGTGGTCCATTGTTTCTGTATATTTCTTACCTTGAAGGAGGGATGGAAATAAATGATGAAGGGGTGAATACATAAAAAGAGGATCTGGATGTCTGAGATTGTGGTCCAAGATGGGATTAGAAGGAGAGATGAGAAATAAATGAGAAGAGAGAGAGAGAGAGAGAGAGAGAGAGAGATCCTAATAAGAGAGATTATTGAGGAGAGGGAGAGGGTGGCGGGGAAAGGCAGGGAGAATTAATTGAGACTGATGTTTGGGTTGCCCTTACTGTAATGAAAATTATAAAACGACTCAGCGTATTTTAAACTAGTGTTCAGTTCCTAGAGATAATTTATGGTGATTGGAATAAGGAACCGGTTGATACATATTACTTAGGGAGAAAATGTAAAACTGTCATTACTTTCATTTTTGAAGTTACTTGAAGGTCTTAGGTTTTGAGTAAATATAAATTTGTAATGCACATTGGTGTCGAACCCCGATGTGAGTCGAAATTTATTTGTTTTTACACGTAACTGTGTGTGGATTACGTCTATATATATATATATATATATATATATATATATATATATATATATATATATATATATATATATATATATGTATGTGAAACAAATTTATGACTATATATATATATATATATATATATATATATATATATATATATTATAAGTAATTAATACAGTTACATGTAAAACAAATTTCTGACTATACATATATATATATATATATTTATGTATATATAATATATTTTACATGTTGTATATATATATATATATATATATTTATTTTTTTCATGTGTTATATATATATATATATAGTTAAAGTGTATATATATATACAGTAGAACTATATTATAATAATCATATAGTAATTTAAAGTAATCAACACAGTTACGTTTGAAAGAAATAAATGTCTGTACTCACATCGGTTTTCGTGTACCAGTGACTTGTGTCTAGAGTTGAGATAAGAGTGTATATACCAAAACCCAAGACATTTAAATAATGCGTTTTAAAATGAGAAAGTAATAAGTGTTTTACGCCATTTTGTCCCTCCAAAAAGTAATGCTGGTATCAACTGGTTCTCCATTGAATCTCACAAAAATGCTTTAATAACGTATCGCTAGAACTTTTGTGATCATGGACATTTAAATTAATGTGTAATTGTTTATATTATATATAAATTTTTCATATATTTCTAGACCAGTTGATTTATATATATATATATATATATAGAAATATATATTATATATGTTATATATACGTATTATATTATATGAGATCTATATATATATTTATATATATATATATATTATTTATATATTAGTATTTAAGGTTTACCCAATTATTTGGTAACGTGTTTTAGATGATTAAAATGGAATATTGATTTTGAGAGTTGAGATATTACTGTCTGTATTTTTGGTGTCACTTTATATTTTCAAGATGTTTGAATGTAACATTTCTGACCCTCCGTATTTTAAATATTTCTTGGATATATTGCATGACAATATTTCATTATTATTTTCTTTTAAATATATATATATAGTTTATATATATATTAATTTAAATTATATATATTTTTATATATTTATATATTATATTTAACAGTATATGTATGTATAAACATTTATTTATGTCTATATATGTATGTTTGTATTCATGAAATATATCCTCATCAGTATATTGGTGTCCTTTCATGTTTTTACATTAACCTAAGTGAATTAAGACCAGGTAAAAACAACATTGTAATTACCATATCGTATCGTGATATATTAAATTATCCTCAGATTATGAGTCAAGAATTCTATTCCGTCATTTCCAAAGGTCCCTTTTCCGCGTTATTGTTTGCATTATAAGACCTATATTGGAAATATGAGAGCCGTGTTGTATTGTTACTAGTGAAATAGAAATTGAAGTTTTTACTTTCGAATGCATTTGTATTTGTTAGCGACTAGCTGACAGTCCATGAAAGCGCATGGCTCCTTTTAATTTTATAAATGGCCTTTCAAGGAGCTATCTCTGACGAAAAATCCTTTAACATGGAATGAAAGCTATTCCACATGTTGAAAACATGTTGGCAGTTTAATAACAGGTTTTCATATCCCGCGGTGAATGAATTCTCGGAATTCCGGTTATTAGTCTGTAATAAAGAGAGCTAAATTAATTTGAGATGTTGAAGGAATTCATCCAAGGGAGATATACCAGAACTGGTTTAGTTTTTTGCTACTCCGTGCGTAGCTCTGGATGTGAATCAAAGGCGATTTTTGTCGTGTGTGGTTGTTGCGCGAAAGAAGTTTCGTTTTGCGTTAGTGATTACGTTAGTGATTAGCAAAATAAGTGACTAACAAATTTTCCCAAGACATGCATAAAGTCTTGTTTTCCTTACCACTCCAAGTATCTTGCATATGGTTCAGGATGCTTGTACTCTTTAGACGCTGTACAGAGCCTTTCGCTTTTCGTTGGACTATCAGTTAATGTGGTGTGCATGCAATTGCAGTTTATTAGTTTTCTGTAAAGAAAACTATTCTGGAAAAACTTTGTCTGTCCATCGGCAATAATTTTCTGTTTCCGCCCTCAAGATTCATTGGAGGCTAGAGGGCTGCAAATTGGTATCTTGATCATCCACCCTCCAATCATCAAAGATACCAAATTGCAGCCCTCTAGCCTCAGTAGTTTTATTTTAGCCGTATAAGGTCATGCCACCCTGGGCGGTAGTTAAAGTTTCATGGTCCGGGGCTCATACTTGCAGCAAGAATTATACAAAATGGAGACCATCGAAAGATGAGATCTATTTTCGGTGGGCTTGATGATAAACACGCATTGTACGGTCTTGTGTTGGGAGATGAAATGATTGCGCCGAAGAAATTTCGGAAACTGGCATTTATTTTTTATATTTTTTTGCTGACGGGAAATGTACACAGCCGATATCATTGTAAGCTATGGTTGTTGGGCAACCTGAGCTTCAAATTACGATTAGCTTCAGTGATATTGGCCGCGGATATTTACAATGAATAAAGAAAACTGTAATCCACAATATAATTAAAAAGACTATAATCCACAGTATAATGAAAATACTATAATCCACGACGAAAATATTTGGAATGTAACGATAGATTTTGAATGACCTCATACGTTCTCCTACAACTTAAAAAGATGTATACTTCAACAAGAATTTGATCTGCCTTAAGATAAGTAAGGATGAAAGGAAGTTTGTAACTTCGTTGAGTGTTCAAGTTTTGATAAATTTATTTATTGTAGCTGAAGGCGTATACTGGTTGATTTTATTATATCTAAGAACATTTTAAGTAGGTTAAATAGTTTGTCACATTTTTGTTTCCTTTAAATAGAAGATTACGTTTCATAGAATCGTATGAATAATGTATTAGCGTCTTAGGCTAGAGAAAAAAGTATTTAGAACGCGTAAATAATTAAATTTCTTGGAGAGCCGTGATTGAGAGAGAGTTTTTTTCTTTTTATACGTTATAGTTGCCATGCACCATTTCTGCATTGTATCGTCCTACTGCAATCGTTAATGAAATGATGTGGTTCCATTCAACCGTTTTGAAGGGAATGCGAAGTGCGGTTATTAGTTTGTAAGAGAGAGCTAAATTAAGAGAGAGAGAGAGAGAGAGAGAGAGAGAGAGAGAGAGTGCATAGCTCGGAGAGAGAGAGTCGATTTTTGTCGTTGTGTGGTTGACTGCATTCACGCTGAATGTATACAGCGGAAGGCAGAAGAAGACTTATTTTCCAAGAAACTTTTAGACTTACGAGAAGTCGGAACGGATGTGAGGCCAAGTAAACAAACCGCTTTAGAAGCGAAGCGGAGTTTTAATGCCAAGAGATGGAAGTGCCAGTGAGTATTTCACGCTTTCAATACGGCATCAGTTCAATAGGTGTAGTTACCGATGCATGAAAGATGCAATTTTTAATGCAAGAAGCTGTACGGAAAATAGGCCAGTTAGTTAAAGGTGTTGGTATTCGTTATCTAGTTGATAATGGTAAAAAAAAAATTAAAATATGGAGCTTATTAATATTAGCATTAGAAGAATGGTAGTTGATGTTTCTCGGTGATGAACAAATCCATCTACTAAATTTTGTGAATTCGTGTTTGCGAGATGACAAATCTGGAACTTCGTTGTATTAATGATAAAGATTTGTTCTTTTGAAGCTTATACTGGCCTTTTATACAGAATAAAAGAATAGTTTGTTACATTTTTGTTTCCTTTAAAATTCTATAAACAATCATGAATAAGAATACTCTTGCAATAAAATTCTAAAAACAACAAATTGTCGAAGAAAGTTTTTTTTCTTTGCGTTATATAACATTTCAGCAGTAATATATATATATATATTATATATATATATATATATATATATATATATATATATATATATATATATATATATATATATATATATATAGATGCTATATATGAATATATTACGGAAGGCGAAGAAGTTATATATCAAGAAACTTTTGACTTCTTCGGAAGGATTTGATGCTTTATAGACGGAGTTTTACAAGAGTATGTATATATATATATATATATATAGTTATATATATATATATATATAGTTATATATATTTGGTAAAAAAAAATATATATATATATATATTATATTATATTGACTTTATCACATACACAATTGTTCTTTGTATTAGTAGAATTACTAAAAGGACCTATTCAAACTGGATGGTATTTTAGTGGAGTATTTATTCAGAAAAAGTTACAAGCTTTCTTGGACAAACAGTCCACATTATCAATATATCTGAATAAATGCTCCATTAGATACCATCCAGTTTGAATATATATATTAAATAAGAGTCATCATCGTCCTTTAAAGTTTTCGCGCACAAAAGTAATGCGCGAGCGAAGAATATTACTGCAGTGATATAGTGATTCCCATAAGAGACGTAAAAGTCCTGAAACCACAAAAAGCAACTGTAAATTATCAGTGTACTGTTTTTCTTGGAGTAGCTTCGCGATGTTTACGATGCTTACCGTATCCGTCACTGATTTCATTGCCGATCTGATGGGTAAACGGTGGCGAAAATTTAATTTCACGACTTACTTAGAATAAAAAGATAGTTCATTATTTATTCCACGTTCAGTTGAATTAACAAAAAACAACATCCTCTAATTTGTGCCTGATGTTAGTGAAGAAAAGCGATTGAATTTAGTGTAGCAATCATTCATGTGACGTTACCCAGAATGAAAACATAATGAGAGTGTGTTTTTTAAAAATATACCTCTGAAGAGGGCATTACATTCTACGGCCTTTTCAGTTAGGATGAAAACCGAAAAAGCCTCGTTGTCTTTGATGTACGAGGAAATTCACAATTTGAGTATTAGAAAAAAGAACTAGAAATATTACGAAAGCCTAATACAAAGGTTACTCACTCGCTGCATTGGCGTTCACTGTATCAGTCTTAGTAGTAATAAAATGGACACGCAGGTAGGAAATGTTAGTATGTAAATACAACCAACAATCGTAATTCCATCTCAAGGGCAAATTCATTTGAGATCGTGGATAGATGTAATACTGGAATAGATATAATATTGGAAACCCACTTAAATGCCCAGTAGCTGTCACGCGAAGTATCTGTCGTTATAGTTTTGACTTCAATATTTTTAGATTTACATAAAGAGCGAGGCTTTTCACTCTTTGTTGTGATACACAGCGGAAATTTTACAGATTTTCAATCTCTCTCTCTCTCTCTCTCTCTCTCTCTCTCTCTCTCTCTCTCTCTCTCTCTCTCTCTCTCTCTCTCAAGTATTCTCCGTCCATCTCCTTCTTCCTGGAAATAGTATGAAACTTGATTTCCTTTGGTGCGAGTCAGGTTTCAACGTCAAGGTTCTCTTAGTGACAGACAGTCTGTAAGATATTTCAAGACGTTAGTTCTTCTGGCTGCCTGTCAGTTATTATTTTTTAACTCTTATTCACTATAATAAACACTCACTATAATATACAAGAATAAAAAGGTGTTGACTTTTGTATCGTAGGTATAGAAAAACAATTTTTCTTTTACTGGAGCGATGCTTTATCGAAAATTGAACTGCGACCACATAATAGAATAGAGAAAACAAGAGCTGGTCTTTTTTCCAAAGGCAACAACACAACCGCTTTTCAAAAGAAATATTTCACAAAGAGTGCCAGAAATATTTGACAGAGGTCGTTTATTTGTGCAATATTTGGTTTTAAAAGAGAAACTTTTCCTAGTAACAAATATTCAATCGTGTATACCTGAATGTTTCAGTATCCATTGCTTTTCAGTGTATACGTTTGTGTTATTGTGCGATTTATTTAAAATATTTAAATAAGATCGTCGAGTTTCTAGAGAAAAGGAGTTAACATTTCTGATAGTTAACTTTTCTGATTTTTCCTTTTGTGGCCTTCATGTTGAAATTAAGTTAAGTGGACAAATTTTGATATCAGTGTACATTGGTAATGGGAAACATCACGGGGTATTTTCTTGATATGTAGGGATGTCATAGGTTGTTGTATATAAATATGTCGGATGTCTTTTGCAGCCTTGTGGCTACGAGATGTAACGCTATATTTTATGAATACATATCTACTAACAACAATGGGAGCGTTTGCTGAGGGGTCTCATTGAGTTTTAATTTTTTGTATTATTTGGAAAATTTTTGAATAGCTGAATAGTTATACTCTTATTTTATATGTTGACATTCTCTTTGTATCTGCCTTTTATCATTTATGCATATTCTGTTTCTAATTTTGATGAGTTGGTCAGTCGTCTGTTGTTCAGGGATCTATCGACTAACATTTGGTGTTCTTTAGGTCAGTATCCTATTTTCGAGAGGACCTCTCATGGTGGAGGGATCAAACCATTAGAATTTGCTTGTGGTGCAGTTCGTTGCCAGATTGGATTGAGAACTACTATTAGTCTGATAATGGAATATTACATCTAAACTTTTTGTTTACAGGTTCTGTTCTTGAGCTACATCAATTAAGTTGCATTATTTTTGTTATAATTACGTTTCGTTATAACAGTGAACGGCCTAATTCAGTTTGATGTAGGATACACACTGTATGTACAAATCAAACTAACTTTAATAATCAGACATCATGATATTTCATATATAATTATTTTTGTTTTATATCGTAACGTAATACTTTAATTTTCATTTTAATTACACTGTTTTTTTTAAGTAGTTTTCTCTTATTTTCCAGCAGCTGGGGAGGGCACAGCAAGAAAGGTACGTCCTGTTTTGTATTTATCCTTGAACATCTTTCTCTCCGGAAAATACCGGTAGAGTTCATTTTGGTCACTAATCCTGTAGAGGAAAGTTTCCTTGTAACGGGCACCCGTTGAATTTAGACGCGTTGTAAATGTTGTTCTAATCACTATAGTTTCAGCCATTATAACATGGCTTTCAGGGCAGACTTGTATTTCTTTTGTTTATTATTTTATCCTTTTTGTAATTTTTTATCGAACTCTTGAGCTTCGAAATTGATAATAACCGAGGACCACGTATTGGGGTACGAATATTAGCTCTCAGTGTAACTTATTTCGATGCAATGCCCCCTTCCCCATCTCCCCATCCAAAATTTACCCAAAAATACAGTGCGGTCAAAATTTAAATCGATATATCTCTTGGTAAGTTCTGGTACCCTTAGGTGAAGGAGTTTTCTCTCCGTTGAATAGTTTAAATAGTATGAATGCTTGACCGGTCTAACTGTGGCACTGGAACTGTCGAAATAGGAGTGAAATTTTTCTTAGACTAAACATCCATTCAAAGATATTTATAGTGAACTATCATAACTGCTTTGCCTAGAAAAGAAGTCTTTGTCGTTGCATGAGTAACCGTGATTCCAGATGCATTTCGGAGCACTGGGACTTTTAAGAAGGTGGGAATGGAGAAACTTCGCTGGAGGACGGAACTTCGTTGAAGACCATTTACACGTTGAGCAGATGTTTGGTTGATTCTCTCTCTCTCTCTCTCTCTCTCTCTCTCTCTCTCTCTCTCTCTCTCTCTCTCTCTCTCTCTCATATTTCAGTTCTACGGAATGTCCAGATTTGTTTAAGTATTTCAAAGCAAGTGTGAGGATGTGTTGATGAATGGTAAAATATAAGAGTTCTTGCATTAGACGGCTTTTTATTGAGGCATTATCAAACTACTAATGTAGATAGGATTTTATTACCAAGTATATTTTTTAGACGAAGTAGTGAGGGACAAAAAAGTGTATACAAGACTGATGATTAGAGTAATTGTAGCTTATTTTTTGAAGGTAATGATAATGAAGTATAAGATTTTATTCTGCAATGTTTTGCAATCTTTTGGAAATACGATGTTTGAATATAAATGTTAAAAGGAATGTTAGTTTTCCAAATTTTCTATTTTTATCATTGAAATTAAGCCCCATTCTAAAAAAGAAACCAATTCTGAATTATGTTTTTTTAGGATGTCAAGAAAGATAGTAATTATAAAAGGGTGTCATAGTTTCGTGTTTAAAACGAACAGATTAACAGACAGACGACTGCCCCTAGTGGTTGAATCATGCTTCAGCGTTTTGTGTGTTTTTTTGGGTTCGTCCCGTCACATTCTTTCTCGAAGTTACAGAGAAAAACCTGACGTTCCGCAGTGGCACGTGAGGGGGAAAAGTGAATAGTTTATTTGTGGTATTTCTTTGAACTTTTATCTCCTATTTATGCAGTAAAGAACTCGAGCATTTCTGAACGGATAAGTTTTAATAGACACAGCATACGCAAATACATTTCATCACCCCAGTTATCTTGTTTATTCTTGGATCACCTTTCATTGGTCCCCATTTGGTACATCAGGCGGGTCCTTTTTTGCTTGTCAGTAGTTGGCAGTTTTCATGGAAAACCTGCTGCAGCTCTTATGCTGAAGCAAATCGATACACTTTTAACAAAATACGAAAGTGATTCGGTTGAAAGACTTTCTTCTTTATAAAATACGAAAATAATTCGGTTGAAAGACTTCCTTCTTTACTGCTGTCCTTTGGAAATCTGTTCCGTCTTCCGCTTTTGCTTACTCTCGAAAGATTCCCTGCGTTACAGGGTTAAAGCCGTGTTTTTACACTCTTCTTCCTCATTTTGTAATTCAGAAAAAGGGGAAAGTTTCTTGAATGGATTAAAGAGTTGGAGATACAACACTTATTGAGAATGAAAGGGCTGGAGGCGCCAGTTTTGATCACCCATCATCATCTAGGTTTATTCTTGGAGGCGTCGTGTCTTACCTGTTTTGGTCCTTATGGCGGCCCAATTAATTCATTTTTTAGCTTTTGAATAGTTAGTGCGTTGAGTCAGAACGATTTTTTGCTATGTCCAGTTTTTTTTTTTTTTTCTCCAAGTATCCTTATTTTTTACTTATTTTTTTTTTTGAATTTCCAGGTGTCACTTGTTTAAAGGTTCTCTTTCCTGTTTTTGGTGCTTCTCGGCTCCATTCTTCTGTGTTTCTCGTTATTCCTATATGTATTTAACATTTCCGTTGTATATTTTTAGTTTTCTGTAAAAGAAAACTATTGCGCCGGCTTTGTCTGTCCGTTCCCCTGAGATCTTAAAAACTACTGAGACTAACGGCCTACAAATTGGTATGTTGATCATCACCCTTCAGTCATCAAACATACCAAAATGCAGCCCTTTATCCTTAGTAGTTTTTGTTTTATTCAAGGTTAAAATTAGACACAATCGTGCATCTGGCAACGATAAAGGACATGCCACCACCGGGCCGTGGTTAAAGTTCCATGGGATCTATTTTCGGTGGCCTTGATTTTACGCTGTACAGAAAACTCGATTGCGACGAAGCATTACTTTTTTTTTTTACTGATCGTTGTTCTGCCAGCATCATTTGTATTTTTTTTTTTTTTTGCGCTTCTCTTTTGCACGGCTAGCATTATTCGTGTCCTTGTTTTTGTCTGTAAACTTTGGCAAAGTAATCATTTTGCGTCATCTTAGTTACAGTTCTTTAAACTGTGGTCTTTCCCAAACTTAGGCCATACGAGTTCTTCAGTAAAATAATTGCTCATTTTTTTCCGTATCTCTGGCATTTGATGCGTTGTAAGTGGTGTCTGCTATAGGCATCTCAGCAGGTAGTGAGTGCAGAATTTAATTTCGGTACGTATTTCTGTAATTTTATTTTCTCTTATAAGAATTTTATGATTTAATTTTTCCATTTTGCTTTAGATGTCACTGCAGCAACTTTTAAAAGTTATGTTCAACTTTTTCCAGACCTTTTAACCAGGGAGTCTTATATAATTCCACCCCGTAGGGGTTAGTGCCATGAGTGCACCTCACATGGTGCACTGTAGACATAATTTGAGGGTATTTACAGCGTCCCTTCGGCCCCTAGCTGCAACCACCACCATTTCTTTTCTTTCATTTCTTTACTGTACCTCCGTTCATATTCTCTTTCCTCCATCTGACTTTCCACTCCTCTAACAGCGGTTAAGTGCAACGTTGTGGGGTTTTCTCCTGTTACATTTCAAACCTTCTTACTGTCAAGGAATGAGTATATCATTAAATCCTATATTCTGTCTACATCACTCCATGATATACTCATCTTCATTTTCTTGATCATGTGGTGTCCTGATCTCATTTCTTAACTTTGGTCCACCTTATTTTTTTTTTTTCGTAGCTGATAACTGTTATGCTGAAAAAATCCATGAGTTTCTTCTGTTGCGCATTCCCTTGGAATTTCGCCATTCGCTATCATTGACATTATGCCTCTCTGTCCAGTAGCTTTCGCCGTGTGGCCATTTGATTTTAAAACTAAGAGTGTTCGTTTCAGTTTGAATTTGTATATTTTTTCCCCTCTGACCTTCAAACAGTGTTTCCCGTTTGTTTACTGATGGCCTTGCAGATCTCCATTCATCCCTGAAATTCCCAGTGATTTCTCCTCCGTCGTGTTGACCTTGAGTCATTGCTTTGGAGCTTGAGTCTGCAACCTCATCAGGATTTTCAACGGGTGTTGGCATATGATCATATGCCATTTTATATGCTGTTTCAACTGATTCATTATTTGTTATATTCACAAATATTAGGCCAAAAATATCGTTTAATGCCGAATTCTCTATACCTTAGGAATAACCTCCCGGCCGCAGGAATTACAATTGTTAAGTGCTTCTGCCCCAGCCAGGATGCAGAAGCACTTATTAATTATGATTCCCCTTGGGTGTACGTTATTTCCAAGGAATAGGGAATTCGATGTTAAGAGATATTTGTGGCTCGATAATTGTGAATATATGACACCCACATGGGAGAGTACCGTCACCGCAGTCGGAGGTTGTTGCTGTCAGTGGATTGAATCCATCAGGTAACGAACCACTTATTTTAATTATAATTCGGCATAATTTCGAGGTATAGCTACTTGGATGTTAAACGACATTTGTAGCTTCAAGGTCTGTGAATATAGAAAATGTCATGGTGATGCGATGATATATATATATATATATATATATATATATATATATATATATATATATATATATATATTATATATATATATATATATATATATATATATATATATATATATATATATATATATATATATATATATATATATATGTGTGTGTGTGTGTGTCGTGTCTGTCAGTCTTTCTGTATGTTAGTGGGCGTGCACGCGTTTGTGCGTATTAAAAGGAATTTAGTAATTTATTTTTCACATGTGTTTGAGACCAACCTGGGAAGGTTTATTGCCTAACTCTGAATGCATTAGGGCGAATAGGGTCCCTTACCCTTGTTTTCAGGCCCTCCACAGGCCCGCTTCCCTAGCCTGGCAGGAACCCTGCCTCCCTCCAGGGAAGAAGCCTGTAAAGAGGATCTTCCTCAGTCAAGTGTGCTGTCAAGTGATGGCTTCCCTAGGGCACCTTGGCATTCCTCACCCTTGGGGTTTAGACCCTCCCAAGTCCCAACTTCCCTAGCCTGGCAGGAACCCTGCCTCCTCCAGGGAAGAAGCCTCTGAGGAGGATCTTCCCCTTTCAAGGGCGCCCTCAAGGGATGGCGTCCCTTGGGCACCTTGAGGCATTCCTCACCTTTGTGGTTTATACCTTCCCCAGGCCCGCTTCCCTCACCTGGCAGGGGCCCTACCCTCCCTCCAGGGAAGCAGCCTCTAAGGAGTATATTCCCCTTTTTAGGGGGCCCTCAAGGGATGGCTTCCCTAGGGCACCTGGGGGTTCCTCACCCTTGTGGATTAGACCCTCCCCAAGCCTGCTTCCCTAGCCTACCAAGAACCCTGGTTTCCCACCAGGGAAGTAGCCTCTGAGGAGGTTCTTCCCCTTTCAAGGGCGACCTCAAGGGATGGCATCCCTTGACCACCTTGGGGTTCCTCACCCTTGTGGTTTAGGCCCTCCCCAGGCCCTCTTCCCTACCCTGGCAGGAACCTTGGCCTCCCTCCAGGGAAGAAGCCTCTAAGGAGTATTTTCCCCTTTCAAGGGTGCCCTCAAGGGATGGCTTCCCTAGGACACCTTGGGGTTTCTCACCCTTGTGGTTTGGACCCTCCACAGGCCTGCTTCCTTAGCCTGACAGGAACCCTCCTCCCTCCAGGGAAGAAGCCTCTGAAGAGGATCTTCCCCTTTCAAGGGTGCCCTCAAGGGATGGTATCCCTTGGGCACCTTGGAGTTCCTCACCCTTGTGGTTTAAGCCCTACCCAGACCTGCTTTCCTAGCCTGGCAGGAACCCTGGCCTCCCTCCAGGGAAGCAGCCTCTAAGGAGTATTTTGCCCTTTCAAGGGTGCCCTCAAGGGATGGCTTCACTAGGGCACCTTGGGGTTGCTCACCCTTGTGGTTTAGACCCTCCACAGGCCCTCTTTCCTAGCCTGGCAGGAACCCAGCCCTCCGTCAAGGGAAACAGCCTCTGAGGAGGATCTTCCCCTTTCAAGGGTGCCCTTAAGGGATGGCTTCCCTAGGGCACCTGGGGGTGCCTCACCCTTGTGGTTTAGGCCCTGCCCAGGCCCTCTTCCCTAGCTTGGCAGGAACCCTGCCTTCCTCCAGGGAAGCAGCCTCTGAGGCAGATCTCCCCCTTTCAAGGGTGCCCTCAAGGGATTGCTTCCCTTGGGTACCTTGGGGTTGCTCACCCTTGTGGTTTAGACCCTCCTCAGGCGGCCCTCTTCCCTAGCCTGGCAGGAACCCTGGCCTTCCTCCAGGGAAGAAGCCTCTGAGGAGGATCTTCCCCTTTCAAGGGTGCCCTCAAGGGATTGCTTCCCTTGGGTACCTTGGGGTTCATCACTCTTGTGGCTTAGACCCTCCCAGGCCTGCTTTCCTAGCCTGGCAGGAACCCTGGCTTCCCTCCAGGGAAGCAGCCTCTGAAGAGAATCTTCCCCTGTCAAGGGTGCCCTGAAGGGATGGCTTCCCTAGGGCACCTTGGAGTTCCTCACCCTTGTGGTTTAGACCCTCCACAGGCCAGCTTCCCTAGCCTGGCAAGAATCCTGGCCTCCCTCCAGGGAAGCAGCCTCTGAGGAGGATCTTCCCCTTACAAGGGTGCCCTCAAGGGATGGCTTCCCTAGGGCACCTTAGGGTCCCTCACCCTTATGGTTTAGGCCCTCCCCAGGACCGCTTCCCTAGCGTGGCAGGAAACCTGCCTCTCTCCAGGGAAGCAGCCTCTGAGGAGGATCTTCCCCTTTCAAGGGTGCCCTCAAGGGATGGCTTCCCTAAGGCACCTTGGGGTTCCTCACCCTTGTGGCTTGGACCCTCCCCAGGCCCGCTTCTCTAGCCTGGCAGGAACCATGCCTCCTTCCAGCGAAGCAGCCTCGGAAGAGGATCTTCCCCTTTCAAGGGTGCCCTCGAGGGGTGGGTTCTCTCGGGCGCCTTGGGGCATTGACTCTTGTGGTTGATTCTCTCCGATGGTGTTTCTTCTCTTCTGATTTCTATTTCTTCATGGTTGGGAGAGAACTCACGTCCTGGCTGTGATAATATAGCAGTATTCCTTTACCCTGTTTTTCGAATAAGACACATACCATCTTGAGAGGCTTCAAGAAGATTTGACGAATCTCGGAGCTTGTTTCTGGAAACTTTGAAGTTTGGATTGTACTGAGCTACAGCATTTGGCGCATGTGCGAATGGCATTTCTCCTGTGGCTCCAGTAACTGGAGATACGAGGCTTTCAAGACGGGGGAAAGTTCTCTGGATTCTTGAGATTTCACCGATCTGTTGATCCAGATGGTAATTCTGGCTTTCCAAAAATAATCTCCCTACTCACTATATTTTCATGAGTACTAAATTGTTCAGTGAATCTATTCGTAAACTCTCTACTATGGTTTAATCAGATTTTTGAATAAGTAACTAAATCCTGTCTAAAGACGATTTGAAGGATCTCCGAACTTGTTTCTGGAACTTTGAAGTATGTGGTTTACTGAGCTATAGCGTTGGGCGCATGCGCAAATGGCCTTTTCCTCCTGCTCCTCCAGGATCATTTGTAGTTTGTGATCGAGCATCTGCTTTGTACCTCAGTCATCATTCGTGTTCTGTTTTGTGTGAGCATTGGCAAAGTAATCACTTCGCCTCGTCTTTCTTACAGGCCTTTAATCCGAAGTCTTTTCCAAACTTAGTTCTTCAGGAAAATAATTGTATTTTTTCCTGAAGTATTCTTTTTCAGTCTGAATTTGTCTGTGTATATTTTGATCCCTCTGACTTTGGCGCAGTATTTCACATTTGTTTATTCATGTGTGTGTTTCTGTGTGTGTGTTTGTGTGCATATGTGTATATGTAAATAAAAAAATATAAATATATATGTATATATATGTGTGTGGTCTGTGTGTGTGTGTGCGTATGCATATGTATTGATGAGCTACATGGGAACGTGTTACGCAGAAATAATTTTCTGACTCACATCAGGACTGAACCCCGGTCTTCTAAGTCGGAGTCCATGGCCTTAGCAGTTCCCCTACACAGGTCATAAATGAAGTTGGAACCTAAGTACACTCCATACCTAAGGTTTTTTCCACGTGTCCATTTCCATCATATCTCTAAGTCGAATGAATTGTTGGCAATCCGTTCGCTGCTGGGTTGGGAAGTTCAGTATAATTCGCTGGTATGTTAGGACCCGGGATAAACCTCAGGTATGTGATCTTTAGTTTTCTGTAAAGGAAAACTGTTGTCCCGGATTTGTCTGTCCGTCCGCACTTTTTTCTCTCCGCACTTTTTCTGTTCGTCCGCAGATCTTAAAAACTACAGAGGCTAGAAGGCTGCCAATTGGCATGTTGATCATCCACCCTCCAGTCGTCAAATATATCAAATTGCAGCCCTCTAGCCTCAGTAGTTTTTATTTATTTTTTTAAATTTTATTTAAGGTTAAAGTTAGCCATAATCGTGCTTCTGGCAACGATATTTGAGAGGCCACCCTAGGGGACGTGGTTGAAGTTTCATGGCCAGCGGCTCATACAGCATTATACCGAGACCACCGAAAGATGGATCTATTTTCGGTGCCCATGGTTATAAGCTGTAGCTGCTGTACAGAAAGCTGATTGCGCCGAAGAAACTTCGGCGCATTTTTTACTTGTTTTCACTTGTGTTTGAGACCGACCTTGGAAGGTTTAATGCTGAAGTCTTAGTGCCTAGCAAACTTTGTCATCGCTGAACGACCTGACTTCGATCTCATGAGCTGTCAGAGGTTTCTCGAAATCATAGGCCATAAAATTCTCAACAATCATGAAAAAATTAATTGGCAAGCTGATCACACAACACGAACTTACATAAAAGTAGTTTGTTTCTCTGCACATAGTTTATATTTTGTTCATGACCTCTTCCCCATTCTTTTGTGAAGGAAGGCTGGCAGTATTTTCGCTTTCCCAAATCTTTTCCGTCTCGGTCTCCAAAACAGCGGGATACGACCGTTCGTGATGTTTTTCGTGTTTCTGAGATGTAAAGTGAATTTGCTGGATGCGGCTGTGTACCGGCTCTTGTAAATTCATTCCAGAGGCAAAACCTTGGAGAAACTCACTTATTCAGCATGCAATGTAGAAGCTCTCTCTCTCTCTCTCTCTCTCTCTCTCTCTCTCTCTCTCTCTCTCTCTCTCTCTCTCTCTCTCTCTGCGGTCGGTAAAGGAAAAACCTTTTTTTTTCTTTACCATGGGATCTGTACAAGTAGCTTTTATAGTTATCGGCAAATCATAAAATACTGTAAATTGACCGGTAAATTTAAACATTTTGGCTGTGTAAGTTTATTTTCAGTCTTCAGAATTATGTCGTTTTGTAGATTTAATCAGTATCCTGAAAGGTAAAGTTTATTTACATTTGTTTAAACGGTGCGTTAACAGAGCTGACACATCACATTCCACATGGCGTACTGGTGTGTGAGCTATTCACGTAGCAAAATTTGATTATCAGAGGATCTGTTTGAATTTGTCTGTGTTTTAAAAGTTCTCACGCATTTTGAAGGCCGTTTGGTATTTCGCTGTCCATTAAATTATATTTTGGTAAACAGAGTTTTTTACTATCGGAAATTGAGGTGTTTACCATAGCCGCCCCTCCAAAAAAGAGTAAATGGAAAATGAAATTTTTGGGCAACGCTGCGTTAAGCATTATACGGTGCATAAATCTTATCTCTTTGTTCCCAAACCCCCTCGTTCCCATTTCCCCGCAGTTTGCATCCAGCTGCCTTCTGCATACTGATTGTTCACGTTTCGTTGATGTGGTTTGCTGCTTTTCTTTTTTTATTTAGAAAGCCCTTGTTTATTTATTAATGGTGCCAAAGCATAAGGAAGGCGGTTATAGGAGGACATCTAAGGCAATGGGATAGAATGAAATGTTTCTCTTCGTGAGAAACTAAAAACTAATTGCTGTTATGATCAACACAGATAGAAAATGTATGAGAAAGTCGCAAGGATGCTTGGCAAGAATAAGTGTTTGATATAGGAAGTGCTAAATAATAAAAAAGCTGTTTCTCTTTGCTGTTACACCGCAGGCTGCAAAAGAGACGCTAGCTGTTTTATTGAGAAGCTGGTGAGGCTTGGGAAAGCATCGAGTACTTGGGTGGAAGATATGAACTGGGCAACGGTGCTCATCGATGGCAACACGGCATTTTAAAGGCCCTCCCCGTAGGGGGCAGTGCAAATCAGTGCGCCTCACGTGTTGCATTGTAGGCGCTATTTAAGGGTCTTTGCAGCGTCCCTTCGGCCTCTTTGATTCCTGTTACTTTACCTCCGCTCACATTTTCTTTCTTCCATCTGACTTTCCACCCTCTCTAACGGTGTTGAAAGTGATGATCTGTATATAATATATATATATATATATATATATATATATATATATATATATATATATATATACATATATATATATATATATATATATATATATATATATATATATATATATATATATATAATGTAGATAGATACACACACACACACACACACACACACACATATATATATATATATATATATATATATATATATATATATATATATATATATCATGTATTGAGTGGAAGTTTTCTGAAATTCGTGATTTTACTTCTTAGCGTTTTCAATCCAACCAGTAAGAAAATAAACTTATATCATTACTTACCACCCGGAACTTTATTGTTTTTTCCTCTTAACTTGCTGGCAACTTCCTCGAAAAGGAAAAAAAAAAAAACGTTTTTAAAAGTTTCCTCCAGGTCGAGATTGATGAAATTTGGCAGTCAGTCAGAATGGTTGAAGTTCTGTTCTGAATGAACGCTTGATGAAGCTCGAGACTAACAAATGCTGTTCCTCTTGTGGGTGATTTCTGGCCGTTCACATTTTATTCATCTGTGCAAAAGGTGGGAAATTGTGAGCTTTTGGCGTTAAAATTTCAAAATGTTGGCCGTAACTTTTTTTTTTCTTGGTCAGCTTACGTTTCATATCTGAAAGATTTGAAATTATATTTTATATTATGAAATGAGGCGATGGTAAATTGCCATTGTCCAAATAATTTATAGTTATTATAGTGTCCTACCATAATTTCTGCTGTCTTTAATTCTAAATAATGAAAGTTTTATATATATATTATGTTATATTTATGTATATGTGTTTTTTATGTATGTTTTATGCGTGTTTGGATGTCAGTAATTTTAGTGAATTCAGACCGCTTTAGGACTGAAATTTATTTTCTCATTTATTTGCTAGTTGTATCACATTCATATATATTGTTTAGAAAAGTGATTCACAATGCCATATGTACATAGACACGCGCACACACACATTATATACATACATACATACATACATACATACATACATATATATATATATATATATATATATATATACTATATGTAAATTTAGTTGCATTGTATGGCATTTAGGTTATTTATAACCTAAAATCATAGAATTCAACGAGATCTACATACAAGAAAAACCAGCCCAAAAGCAGTATTGTATACAGTAATATATATATATATATATATATATATATATATATATATATATATATATATATATATATATATATATATATATATATATATATATATATATATATATATTTGCTTAAGAGGGTATGATGAAGGGTGAAAATGTAAACGTACGGCGAATACATATTAAGACATGTTGCCATACGTGAAAGTATCAAACTTTTGAAGTGGTGTGGTCTCGTGGAGAGATTGGAAGATATGTTTGTGAAAAACTTGTATAATTCGGTTTTTATAAGGAAAGCAGAGGCGTTAGTCTTGAAGCATTGCGCCATGTGTTCTTAAGAAACCATCTCAGAAGACTGCTAGGCATGCCTCCTCCTCCCTGGATGTGTGTTTGTGTGTGTGTATGTATGTATGTATATATATATATATATATATATATATATATATATATATATATATATATATATATATATATGCGTGTGTGTGTATGTGTGTATATACACACAGACACAAACACATACATTCAGGAGGAGGAGGCTTATATATATATAATGTATGTATAAGATACATATATCATACATACTTGCGGTCTGTGATAGTCTATTTCATAGATCATTAATTTAGAATTTCTGAGTTCAATGATATATCCTCTGTAAAGGAACCAATCTCCCGGTCTGGGCAGAGTTGAGATTTTTGTGTTGAGGTGAAATCGTGCCGAGAGTAATAATTAGTTTCCGTGCATTCACAGTGGAAGGCCCACTTAGTAATTTTATTTCTTAGCAGTTCTTTTTCTGTCATATCTTCAGCCGCACTTTGAGTCCCTCTTCATGTGTCAAAATTCAGCTCATAATGTAAAATTGTATATCATTCGTTTACTGTTGTTATTCTCACCTGTATTTTTTCAGGTGTATATATTGTTATTTTTTGGTTTTCATTAATTAAATGTTCTAGAGAGAGAGAGAGAGAGAGAGAGAGAGAGAGAGAGAGAGAGAGAGAGAGAGAGAGAGAGAGAGATGTAATGTCTGGTTACCTTAGTTATCTTTCTCTCTTGTGATACGCTACATAATTTTGGTGGTGTGTAAATGTATATGGCGACAGGCAGTCATCTCAACTTAATTCGTATATACTTCAGGTTATATTGTTCTTTTCTTACAGCATTTCTTTCATTTGCCGAAGTAGTAAGATAAATTACGAATTAAAAGAATAACCCCCTTTTTCAGTTTTTGATTTTGTACGAATTAAAAGAATAACCCCCTTTTTCAGTTTTTGATTTTGTCATTATTGCCATTTCTTTCCGCTTCCTAGTCAAGGTGGCGTTCAGGAAAACTTACAGGGTTTATGACCGGAGATTTGAGAAGCAGAGAGGGGAGGAATGTCGGTTACAGGCTTCAAGCAAGTTTCAAGCCTCCAGAAAATGGGTGGGTGCAAGTTGACCATCTAATCCAGGCAAGAGGATTCGGTGTATGTGCAGGGAAGAGGTCGACTTACTCTTGATCTCTGGTGATTCCAGTTCAGTTTTTTTTCTGTTTATGTTACACTTAGTGTCTTTATTGCAAAGAATAAAAAAAGCAAGTAATTCCGCAATGATTATACATTTCGGCTCCGTGGTTTTATACCGATTTTATGTGGCTGTTGTTGAGCTTGCACTTTAAATCCTTGCAGTTAACTGTATGCTCTGATGATTAAAGCATCACGCCTATTATTTGGCCATTTTTGTCACACACAGAGAGAGAGAGAGAGAGAGAGAGAGAGAGAGAGAGAGAGAGAGAGAGAGAGAGAGAGAGAGAGAGAGACGTTGGTTTATTGCTTTTTTATTATTGCAACAGGAGTACTTAGCCAATCCTGGATATTTAAGTGTGAGATGGGGAGGAGATTGTCTTTTACAGCCTTGTCTACAAACACTGAAGCAGTGCTTTTCTAAATGTGGAATTTGTCTGTGTCTCTGTGTATAAGGAGAAGAGAGAGAGAGAGAGAGAGAGAGAGAGAGAGAGAGAGAGAGAGAGAGAGAGAGAGAGAGAGAGGTAGAGGTGCTCTAACTTTAATTATACTTTCATGTGTACCTTTGTGTTCAACATTAAACAAACAAGCCTTTGAACAAAGCAAAATATTTCTAGCAGGAATTCAGGTTGTAAAATCATTCATAAAAATTGGGGTTGACTGATAAGTTACGTCAGCCAGTTTTAATGAAATAACGCTTCTCAGTTGCCTGTGATATAAAGCAGGTGGAGTATTGCATTTAACATTTAGAGCCATGTTGTTATTCCCTTGGTTTATACGATACCAAACTATTGCCAACGAGAATTACGCAATTTTTTTTTTTTTTTTAGGTATTGCATTTACCCTATTGTCCCTTTATGAAAGTGATGTTATCAGCTGTTTAGTTTTTCTGTTTCATGTCCTGTAATATAAATAAGCTGCATTGTTATCTTCAGATGTGTCAGGTTTCTGTTAAGAGAAAATTAAGCCAGTGGACCGAGTAAGTTATCAAAAGGTCAGATGGCAATGATTTTGGGCGTTATTAATCCATATTCACAAGGCATTTATTAAGCATGGTTATCCAGCATTGCAATTTTCTTTGAGTGGAAGCTTTGCAAGTTTGATTCGATTGTAAGTATTTGAATAAAACATTTTGTTAATCAGTGAGGATGTTACGCTTCTGAAACACTGCGTCACTTGTGCTAAGCTTGTAGTAGAATTTCAAATTAGTTTTCGCCTGCATTACTTATTCTAACTATTCCCTTGTTTCTTTATCGTGGTATCGTTTCTCAGGTGTTGTTGGATGGATTAGTATTTGTTTAAAAAAGGAAGGACGAGGTAATAAGCATTCTAATTGCATTTGCAACAAGGTATGCATATACTTGATGCAAGAATATCTTTTAATATCATGGTCATTCGCAGCACTGATTTTACAACAATATTAATGACAAAATATCACAAGAATGTTGTTTGGCAACTAACTGACGTCTGAACTGAATTTTTGTTTTATTTTCCAAATGTAATTAACGTATAACCACAGAGTGTGTTTAACATTCAGATTGTTAGTATTACAGTGACCCAAATGTCACAGTGTGCAACTGTGCATACACATCTGTCTCAAAACTGTATTATGACAGCGATTTAGCTGAGGTTGATTTCATTTTCTTTATATGATGTACGTTTTGAAAGATTTTAATCGTTGAAAGGTCTTTGTACATTTCGTTCCGTTATGCATGTGTGAGTGAATTTAAATGGTATTAATACAATTTGACGTGCAAGTGAACTCGTTTCGTTCGATATTTGACATATATTTTAAAGCAGTCTCATTTCCCTGTTAGCCACAAGTTCATACTGAAAGAAATTCTGTATCATCTCTTATATAGTGTAATTAAGACGTTGCATTACAGTATCACTATTTGAAATTAAGTGTAAAATCATAGATAGCATTTTCCTACCAGATCATATATCTGACTCTAGTCTGCCAATGTAAATCAAAGTTTTGGCATCACTTGCGATGCCGAGACGAGTGTTGAGGAAACCTCGAACTCCATCCTCTGAGCACGAAGCTTTTGAGGAAGTATCTGTCTTCCTTGCGGTCCGTCTTATCTCTGAACATAATCCGACGGATAAATCTTAAAAGGTGATGCTTGGCCTTCTGACTGGTGACAGGTTTGCGTCGTGCCCTTCTCCCTTCGTTGATCTCTTCGAATACAGTATATGTTATTTTTTACTTGTTCAGGAACTCCTGGAAGTAATCCGAGTGTGGCTTCCCTTGCAATTTGCCCTGCCTCTTCATTTCCAGGTAAAACGCGTTATGAATCCCGGCAGTAACTTGTGTAAAATGCTTCTTTAGCCTTTTTTTTTTACTTCCTTTTCCATTCCCACCTCTTTTCCTTTCTTCTGCTTATGGGTTTCTATCTGATGAGGGAAAACCGCATCGTTCAAGGAAAACTCAAAACGTTTTTGCATTTTCCCCTCTTGAAGCCGCTCGTGTCATTCCATCCACAAAATTTGCTGGGATACCGCTGTTGAACATCCATCATTGCTTTGTTTGTTTGAAAGAACTGAGGTGACGTTGCCATTTATTCTAGTCTCCTGAGCGTTTCATAACGATTTTCAGAAAGATCTGTTTGTTCTATACAGAACGTTGTTGTAGATACTAATGTGATCGTATTTTTGGGGTAACATTGAACGTTGCATTTTTCCGTTCGGCCGTTGCGTGTGGGATATAGGTAAAAAAAAAAAAAAAAAGTCCCAAGGGGCGAAATCCATCATGATAAAAGGAAGGATTTAACTTCCATTATCTGGCTTAGTATTTTTTTCTTTTAGCAGACTCGAGTCTTTGTTGCTATTTCTGTTCACTGAGCTGCAGTGTAAGCGTTTTTCGTTTTTGTTCATCGTTTCACAGCGATTTTGTTGTGGTGTGTTTACCTGATACTTGCGGTTTTTAACTTTTTTTTATGAGGGTCGCTTTCTTTGGTGTAAAAATGAGAGGAAAAATTAAATCCCTCGATCGCTTCAAGCATTGGTTGAGGGTTCATTTGGGTATTAAGAAGGTATGTTCAGATATCTAGTGTACTCTGAGTGACCATTATTCTGGAATAATGTCAGGTATACACGATGATAGATCTCGTCAGGTGTAGGTGAATTGTAATGTCAGGTGTCTCGGAAACGGCGATAAATGATGATAATTCATTTGCGATATTTCTTTCAAAAGTTATCAAGCATGCAGCAGAAACCTAAATTCTCTACGTCATAAACTGTCTCAGAAATGAAAAATCTAGTTGTACCGTGAAAGGAAGAAGAGAAAACCTCCATTTTCCCGTTGCATCGCCTTAAAATTTAAGAACCTGCTGTTATTTACCTATATCCTTTTATAATGACTTTTTTTTTCTTGCCTCATTAAATGAAGTTTTTCCTGTTTCTCTATGAATATCTTTATACTAGTAGTTTGAATATTTTGATGATAATAATAATAACGATAGAAAAAAGCGGGGCAGCACCACAATTTTGTGCATAGGAAAAGTCTGGTATTTGGCTGAAAAGAAATTAGTATAACTTTAGAGTGAATGAAAAATAGTACCTTAGTTATTAAGTTATTTTCACATGGAAAAATGTAGTAGTGAGACGTGGCACTTCAAGGTAATATAAAAAAAATATGTGAAATCACATAACTGAAGACAGTGTTGTATTTGGTCATAGTGAAAATTTGGCTTTGTTTTGAATTTATTGCAGTGAATTGTCGGTAGTCTTTTTCAGTTCATAAAGGAAATTCACTTGAGTGGCTTGAAAGCAATAAATAAACGGAATAGCATTGCTGAAACCAAAAGATCCATTTGACATTATAATAAAAAAAAAGAACATAATTATGATACGAAAACTAAATGAAAAGACACGAAAGCTCCCAGGATATGATCCGATGAGAGGGCGCTTGTGGGAGTTACACGGAAGCGGTCTCCGGGGCCTCGTAAACTGAGTCATTAAGGCGGGTTTCTACACCTGAAGCCCCAAAGCGTATTTTAATTCGCCAACCGCAGGAGGCTTTTTGGTGCAAAATGGCTCTCCATTCTGTTGTCTGTGCCTGAGCGGCCAGTGAATCCTTTCATACTTCGAATGGTGTGATGTGGGAACACTGGTAATTCTGCGATGCTGTTTCAGTAGTGAAGTGATTTATTTCCTTTCTTTACATCGGTTAGTGCGAGCTGTTTTGTCAGTACATTTACTTTCATTACTGTTTATTTTCATTACTGTCTGTGTTCCGTTAGTGATACTCTACTCTCGAAATAATCCTATCATTATTATTCCCAATAACAATTTGACAACTATTAATACCGTGGAATCTAGCAGACCTTTCTCTTGCTGTCTCATAATATATCATTTCGAAAAAGTCTTCATTTTCCAAATCGGTGCTGTATATGTCTTGACTCAGCCTGTGTCTTATTTACGCATAAAGATTCATTCCTCATATAGACTGAGTATCAGAAGTATTGGCAAAGACCCAAAAGGCAATGCAACCTTTCGATGTAGTAACATAATGGGGGAAAAATGTAACGTAAATATACTAGATATGTTTTAAGGTATTGGCCGAAATAAAGAGAAAACCCAGGTACTTGATGTACTGCGACCAGATACTGGAACCCAGTAATAAGTTCAGCATGAAGAAGAGAGACATTTGTTTTGTCGTTAGTTTTCACAGTTTCTGCTTTTAAAGTGCTGGCCAAGAATACCTTCAAGTACAGATGTTTTCAACTGGTGCATTTGTTTCGGCAAGCACCAGAAGATATATAAGAAGGAACTTGAAAGAGTATCAACGGCTCCCCTCTCAGATATATTGTATGAAAAATGATTGTATTACCGTAATAGGGGTGAGATATGAAGCTTTGGCTTTGAATCTCAAGTCATCAGAGGGACGTTTCATGACTTGGTCCCGTAACTATATATGCTGATGATGATGATGATGATGATTATTATTATTGTTATTGTTGTTGTTGTTGTTGTTATTCAGTAAGAGAATGCATATTCATGGAACGTGGAAGAAGGTCAACTTATTCCCAAAAACAAATTTCCGCAGTTGAAAATATCCGTGTCAGTATGGATAATATAACAGTAAAAAGAAGAAAGAATCAGATTATATGCAGTAACTGAAATAGATAAATAATCCGAGTATATGTATTATATGTAAGTATATATGTACACACACACCCACACACACACACACACACACACACACACACACACATATATATATATATATATATATATATATATATATATATATATATATATATATATATATATATATATATAAAAGTAAATAGCTGTAGAAGAACGTTAGAGAAGTTAAGGCGATGGAGCACAGCATATTAAAGTAGCATGTACGAAATATGGTAAAGTTTGGAACGGACACATAACCCAAAGTTCGTCTCAGATGTGTGAGATGATCTTATCTGTCAGATAACTATTTACAACACAAAACAAGTAAAAAATGCGCCGAACTTTCTTCGGCGCAATCGATCTTTCTGTACAGCGTATAATGCTGTATGAGCCGCGGACCATGAAATTTTCAGCCACGGCCCGGTGGTGGCCTATCCTATAGCGTTGCCAGACGCACGATCTTGGCTAACTTTAACCTTAAATAAGATAAAAACTACTGAGACTAGAGGGCTGCAATTTGGTATGTTTGATGATTGGAGGGTGGATGATCAACATACCAATTCTGCAACCCTCTAGCCTCAGTAGTTTTTAAGATCTGAAGGGGACATAAAAATGCGGACGGACAGACAAAGCCATCCCAATAGTTTTCTTTTACAGAAAACTAAAATTGTAAAGATTATATAAAGAAAAACAGGCAATGAAAGAGAAACATTGAAGTGGTGGGACAAACTGTCTTTTATTTAGTCTTTATTATTTATTTTTTTACGGGTGTTTCTTCAAGGGAATTAATGGACTATAGATAAATAGGCTGGCTGAAACTTATCAAAATTACTTTTCCCAGATATGATATCTTGGAAGAAAATAGCTGAAGATTTACTTATTGCATTGTCTTTGCGTATTCGGTGGGAGAAAAGTGCGGTACAGTACTAAAACTGACGTTAACGAATTATCCTTCTATGAGAACCTTCAAAATGGATTCCAGACTGCTAAGAGACTTAAGGTGTAATATATACAGGAATTTGGGAACCACTCATTCCGGTCTATTAATTGGTTACCATTACTTTCATTTTAAGTTGGCCACTTCACATTTGTTGTAACAAAATCCTAACTCCGGGTTTCTATTAAAAAACCCAAAAATGCTGCCTGTCACAGACGACGAAGAGAAAGTCAAGAGATTGTAAATAAATCTCAATTTCTGAAGACAATATCTGAAAACATGTAAATAGCAACAGACGATGGACTAAGACCCAGGCATTTGATGCCCGGATGTGAAAAGCGCGAATTTCTAATGAACAAAAATGACGCTCCCAGCGCCTAATGTTGTGGTCTTGTGCTTTGCATACTAACGAGATAGTCTTTCATGCATTTTTGCACATCATGCACAAACTCCTTAATTAAATACCTTCTAACCTGCATCGTGCCATGGCACGTTCTGTTTTCTAAAGGCCTGTCCACACTAGGAAACATTGTTTGGAAACAAAGTTTGCAAAATGTTTGCAAACTCTCTTTACCATGTATTTGTTTTCCATCCAGAATGGAAAACATTTAGTGTTTCTGTAGGTATATGAATATATACACATGTATTTTGTATGTATATGTTATATACAGGGCTATATGTATATGTGTATACATGTATACACGTATAATGTATGTATATGTTTATATATATGTATACGGGTATATATGTATATATATATTTGTGTATATATAAATACATATACTTACATACATATATATACAGTATATACATATATACACATACATACATACTTATGTATATATACACATATATATACACACACCGGTATGTGCATATACATATGTACATATTCATATTCACTGTGCCCTGTTCCATCTATTTTCAGTTCCGCCAGAAGCAGGTCAGCATGACTAAGCTCCTTTTTCAGAAAACTTCCTCACTCATCTCTTTTTCTTTCCCTTGTCCCTCCTCGAGTGCATTAAGACTGCCAAGTAAAATACAGAGGTTACTGCACCAACAGGCATCCTGACGACAACTGAGGTCTGGACAGGAAACATTGTTTGCAAACAGTTTCCAAGCTGTTTGCAAACTTTGTTTCCAAACAATGTTTCCTAGTGTGGACAGGCCTTAATACCATAACTGATACGCTCAGTTGTTTTTGGCGATGCTATGCTGAAAATATTACGCATCTCTGCCCAGGGTTTTACATTCTTCGCAAAAAAATATTCACCAGCATTATAAGTTCAATATTTGCAAAACTTCCAAACATGTAAGGTCCACGACCTTGTTTCCTCCCATTTACTGTCAGTCATATCGCAGCATATGAGGCAGAAAACCATATGCATAAGTTCATGGGGTAATTCCACTATGCCTCATTGCGCGAGGAATGCTCTTATTAAATTTCAAGTAATGAACAAGAGGGGTGTCAGACTGCCATTGACCCTTCTCCCCTGTTGAGTTTGCTCATTCGCCATTAGGGTAATATCGCTTCGCATTTATGGAGGCCAGGCTCTTACCAGGGCGCTTACACCAAACCTTTGGTGTTTATATATGATTACCTTGTGTATATATATATATATATATATATATATATATATATATATATATATATATATATATATGTATGTATGTATATATATGTATATATATTATATATATATTATATATATATATATATATATATATATACATATACATATACACACGTGTGTTTTCACTACTGTGTGCGCGCATAATGAGGCATCCATTTAGAATCGTGCAAGTGAAGGCAAGTGTGTTTAAGTCTTTTTTTTTTTTTAGGTGCTATATATAAGCAGAGTACCTCTAATACAAGCGAAAATCTATTTTTTTCTGTTTGTACAAGTTTTTACAGTGAGAATACTGAAGCCAAATATTAATCCAAGCCCAACACTTAAGAAGAAATTAGCTGAGAAGTTTTGACCATTATGGGTATGTATAGTTTTGCATTTCACATAATTATGTTTGAGATAAGATTTTGATAGGAATTTCCTTTTTTAACGGGTTCAGTGACGCATTGTACTGAACAACTGGCCAGTCTTTTCTAACCATTTGTGGCTCTTGCTCTTGTGGATTACTTTCTTTTCCCATTATCCCCTTGTTCCAGTATGGGCTTACAGTCTTCACGTCTTCTCTACAGCTGCAAAGTTTTTACTACCTTCAGCTTCCTAAACAACGATTCTGAGTTCACTGGGATCATAAAACTTCATTCATAAGTGCATCCTGTTTGGTGACTACACGAAAGTTTAAAGTGGTTGCTGGATTTTTAATTATCAAAACTTTATAGACAGTGTACGTCTCATGCCTTTTACAGAGTACACCCGCTCATTTATTTACTTTGAATATATGCCACTCGAGTACATTTTGGTGCAAGGTTATCTTAATATGATCTCGACGTCTTAATCATTTGATCGATCGCAGTGCATTTTATTTATTTTTTAAAACCCATCAGTTACATATGAAACGATGTATTGAAAGCATTTCAGTGTTACACTAAAGATGTGATATCAATAACGAGAGAGAGAGAGAGAGAGAGAGAGAGAGAGAGAGAGAGAGAGAGAGAGAGGTTGCCTGCATATTGCGACAGATGTGATGAAAAGAAAAATAAAAAGTTTCTCTGTTAAATATATGTGAACCAAGGTGTGATATTTGTAAACTTGCAGTAAGAGAGGGAATAAAACAAAGACAAAACAAAATTATTAATTATAGTTTGTTTTTGTTTGAAAACAGTTGATTTACAGCTGGAAAAATGAAAGCCTTCACGCAAGAACTGGAAGAGATGATGAGACTTATCTCAATCAGAGACTGATACGCAAAATAGCTGAAATACGCCAACAGCTTCAAGTATTTGAACAAACACCACAGGAGTCTCTCTCAAACAAAGGTGCTGGGGAGAAATGTTTGTTGACTGGGATATGATGAGTAAACAAATAAAGAACAAAGACTTACAGTTTTCCCAACCGTCAAATGTCGTTCTTGATTTTTCTGCTGAGCTGTGAGGTTTGAGAAAGGAAGTGACAGCCGTGGTGGACCTTGGACCATACCTCTGCCCTTGAGGGCAAGACTAAGAGTGAATGGCAAGTGTGATAAGCGTGCTTGAATAAGTAAAACCAAACATGGCTAAAGTGGTTTGTGCTTGTTTTAAAGGAGAGGAGAATAGCCACTTGCAAATGACTTAGGAAGAAAATTTAGAGGGTGGGTGTCAGTCGATGATCGTAAGTTTTGGATGTTATTAGACGAATTATTATTATTATTATTATTATTATTATTATTATTATTATTATTATTATTAAAATGACAAGGCATTCTAGTTTAAAAAACCTTAAAGGCCCTTTACTTGCAAAGCAAGCCTCCGCAGTAGAAGGAAAAAGTAAATAAATAGAAACATGTAAATCATTAGACAGAATCCTGGGAAGCTGCTGTCATTCAACTTCAATATAGGAGGTAATACTTGTATACCAGCAGTGGAGGATAAGATCTGAAACATTTTCTATAGATACCGGAAACCTCGTAGACAATCTGTGTTTTCTGACAGCATTAGATGATATATATATTTGCAATGATGGCAGAATGAAATGTGGGAGACAAAAGCAATGACCCAGTTTCGTCAGGTATCTAGAGTAATTAAATACAGTTTCAGCTGTGGGAAGCAAATTATAAATTGCTAGCACGGTACGACATTGCCTAATCAACAAAGTTTTTATTTTGCTGAAGTTGAAGTTCAACTTCATATCCCACAAATTTCACCACTGGCTTCACTCTGGAAAATTTTGGAGGACTGAAATAACTTCAGTAGGAGTAGCATCACCTGCCTTTGGCGTAGTCACTGCGTTGCATAGTTTCTCCTCGACTGTAAAAAACTGCTTTATAAAAAATAAAAAAAATGGGGTAGAATTTTGGAGAAAAGATCTTGAGACAATCTTTTTTTTACGAAGTAATGGGGAAACCCTATCTGGAACTTCTACATTTCAGGTATCCGCGACTGCCACATCGACTGGTGGAAGACGTTATTAGTGAGGCTGAAAAAAAAAGAAAGAAAGAAAGGAGAGAACTGGCTAAAGGTTCAGTAAATAGGAGGACATTTTTCTGGTAATCCTCGAAACAACTTTAGCCGTCTAATCAGTGTGCCCGACACTCCTTTCGAGAAGAGCAGGAAGAGAATGATACAGGAAAGTTTCCTCGGGTCCACTCTTAGTCAAGACCCAAAACCACGGAAAACGATGGGACACGTAATATGACAAAGCGTAAGAACTATCACTAATATCAGCTTAGATGCCCCTTTCGTTCTTGAAGAACAATATTGAGAGATGATTGTGGCTGGCCCCCAGCTAGCAGAAAGATGGGAGCTTCGTCATTATTACATTTTTTTGTCACAAACACACAATTCTGTTAACGTTTGCGGCCATAACATTTGAGTAGTTTGCCGTAGAACTCGATTGCAGAAGCAAAAGAAGTATTTTATTTCGTTTCAGCTTAAAATGACTCTTCATGTATACAGATCTCTTAAAGACGTGCTATATTTAGTGCGTCAGGTATTTTTGTAAACAGGAACCTGTTTGAAGTTAAAATGATAATTTTCTTATTATTACTTCAGTATCAGGTTTCAGTATATAATTGTTGAAAATGGCGGTTATTTTTAACGATTTCCTTCCTGCCTTATTTCTGGTATCTCAAAAGACATAAAGGTTGATGCTACGCTACATTAGTGTTTTAAAGATAAGAAACACCGTAGAGTAAATACGTGTTGATATAATTCCTTTTCATATTGAAAATCTTATTAGTCTCCACTCTGTACAAAATCTGGTTTTGAAAATATCATTGGAATCTCTACTCTCCTGAACACAAAGATCGAGATAAACAACGTATTTTGACGACAAAAGATGACTTTAAAATCAAAATAACCTTGGTGAAAGAAATCCTCTAAAGCGGTATTGGAAAGAGTCAGGTCTCTCCGTGAAATGTCATTATGACAAATCTTTTTATAGACTAAATAAAAAGGTTAGACCTTGAAAGATCCTACAAGTGGCGCATGTATATATATGATCCTTCCGGCAGTTCCGGCTTCTTTGAACATAAAAACATTTTCCCTTCCATCTGCCTCTGGTAATGAAATTCTGTGATTCCCAGGTGTTTGATATGCGCGATTTCATCATCACAGAAAAGAAAGACGATATTTTTCTTTCCACTCTTTTGGAAGTCCTGCGGGACATTTTTCCTGTTCCCTGTTCTCCAACCACGGGAGATGGATTTTTGCTATCTCTGGGAAATAATAACGAAGAGGAGCAGCAACAGCGAAAGTGAAAACGAAGAGTATGTGTTCAGAATGTTAGTATGAATGCAGTAAGATTAGTGAGTTTGTACGGGAGGGAAGTAAACTTTGAGATAGATTAATGAGCAGTTGATTATTAAGAGATGCTCGTGAACTGGTTACATTTACTGATAATGTATACTTGCATCACTGGAATGACAAATGACTTGAAAATTGTTGGTGGATGGAAAGACATCTGGGTCGATTGGATTACAAGTGAGATTATCCCTTTTCAAAAGGCAAAAGGCGATAGAGGTGATTCTAAAAATAAGAGGCATAACATCACTAGAATACGAGAAGAATGTAGGGTGGAATTTTCAGCGAGGAAATGAACCGAATAACAGAATTAAAGAAAGGGGTAGAGCGGTGTTGGTTTCGACAAAGAAAAAGATGTGTGGATGAAATGTATATTTTGCAACAGTTGATGGATGGAATATGGAATTTTGGCCCAAGGCCAAGCGCTGGGACCTATGAGGTCATTCAGCGCTGGAAGGGAAATTGATAGTCGAAAGGTTAGAAAGGTGTAACAGGAGGAAAACCTCGCAGTTGGACTATGAAACAATTGTTAGGAGAGGGGGGTTGGAAGGAGAGATGTAAGAAAGAGAATATGAATGGAGGTACAGTAAAAGGAATGAAAGGGGTTGCAGCTAGGGGCCGAAGGCACGCTGCATATAACCTTAAGTAATGCCTATAGTGCACCGCATGAGGTACACTAACTGTACTACCCCCCTACGGGGGCAACAGTTGATTGGGAATTTTTAGGAGAAACACGAGTGTTTTATGCACTGTACAGTACATAGGCTTAGAGAAAGCATATGGTAAAATTGATAGAGATATGGTGTGTGGTATATAGAGAGCATATTTTCTTACCCATTTACAAACCCATTTACAAATTTGGCCTTTGGGTCTCATCATGACCCCCTACTGCCTGCTTCAAATTTCTTGGATTTCTACAAGCTTCATGAACGCATGATATTTTATAAGGTGGGTATGTCGACGCTACACTCAACCTTTCTCTGTTATCAGAGTTTGGGATGAGCATCGTATGGCGTTGAGGGTTATTTGTTAACAATGATCAAACGTTTTCAAGGTAAAAGCGGAACTTGTGTTATGGCATGTGGATCGAAGATCGAACGGTATGATGCAAGAATAGATTGCACGCAAATGTACATGAAGTCTCCATGACTTGTTAATATTGTTAAGGGTGTTATAATGATAAAAATCAAGGAAAGAACAGTTTGTATGATAAGAAGAGTGAAGATATTCAGCAGAAACTGGTGAAAGAATTAGAAAGTACTAGTAACAGGGGTAAAAAGAACACAAATCAGAAGAAGGAATATGGAATATAGGAATAGCGACTGTTAGCAGCAGTGGCAAGTGAATGGCAGCAAATGAAACGAATGACGGTCAGGCGGGAGAAGATGCAAAATGGAAGCAGAAGACATCTGAGTGAATAAGGAGGATGTTTGACCAACTCTCCTTTATGGATTTGAAGTTTGAAAATGCATGGAAAATGCATGAAAAAGTCAATGATTGCATGAGAAGTGTTTAAATAGTGAAAAATGTGGATACGGTAATGTTTATAAAAGTTAGCGCAGCTAAAAGATGGACGAGTGTATCTATAGGTGTTCTCCCTATGTTTCATTTACTTATGTTTTTGGATGTATCTGCACAGCTTATATTAATGAAGGAGAATAATTCCCAACATTGATTGTTGTTATCAGTAGTCCGTTGTATGTTTTCCAGATTATAAGCAGGATTTGGTATTCCGTGAATCTTAAACTGAAGGACGAACAGTTCTGTTTTTATTGGTATATTAATCTGGTACAGCTGTTAAGACCATTCCCATTGGGAATGCGCTGTTCAGACTAATTCAGTTCGCCCTCCCTGGGGCACGTAGGCATTGAGGTAGAATAGGACTGCGCACGTCGTCGTGAGAGATTTGAAGAAAAAGGGATGAAGTTGGAAAATTAAATAATACAGAGTAAAGGTGAAAATCAGAAAGGTATAGGTGAAAACAAGAAAATTAAATACCTAAAGATGAAGACAAGAAAATTAAATACTAACTACGGAAGGGTAAAGATGAAACAAGAATATTAAATACTACGAAAGGGTAAAAGGTGAAGACCGAACCATAAGCATTTTTGTTTGAATTGTTTCTCCTTCAGTGCTTCCTTTGGGTCGGTGACAAGACGGTCGTTGGCCGCTCTGCAGCTTAATACTCACAATCTCTCTGTTCACATATTCCCTTCTTCGTTAAGGTCTCGTTAATCCTTGGTTGTGCTCTGTTCTTCGTCTTGCCATACGATTTTACCTTTAACAGGAAGATGTTTTATTTTAAAAGATGCATTATATGTTTGGAAAATACCTGAGTTTGAATAAATTCAATAGTTTGTACAGAAAGGATATTGATTGAGAAAAGGCGAGCCACACGGAAAGCTGGATAAAAGTAAGTGAATGGAGGTGACGTTCATTTTGCGCCCACTCCTCTCTCTCTCTCTCTCTCTCTCTCTCTCTCTCTCTCTCTCTCTCTCTCTCTCTCTCTCTCTCACATTTGTGAACCTTATGCATCTTGCATGGATTTCTTTCTTTTCGACTAGCCTCTCCTGCTGTTATAGTTTTCATCAAATAGGAGGTTTTGAGTGTAGACACTAGACTGTTGCCACCGGTGCAATTGTCCTTCGTCTTCTGGGATCTCTGTTTTTCTCAAGTCTTTAAATTCTGAGCTGAGGTCGTGAGGGGTTTTGTTTATGAAGGATCATTTCTATCCTGTCCTAACGGTTATTCAGTTGTTGGGAGTTATTGGAGTGTAGCTTTCTTTATTCCTTTTTTAGTTTTCTGTAAAAGAAAACTATTGAGATGGATCATCCACCCTCCAGTCATCAAACATACCAAATTGCAGCCCTCTAGCCTCAGTAATTTTTTTTAAAAATTTTATTTAAAGGTAAATTTAGCCATGATCGTGCGCCTGGCAACGCTATAGGTGCCAACAACACAGGCCATCACCTGGCCGTGACTGAAATTTTCATGGGCCGTGGCTGAGAGTTTCATACAGCATTATACGCTGTACAAAAAACTCGATCGCGCCGAAAATTCTTTTTTTGGCACATTTTTTACTTTTCATTTTGAGAAGGAATCATTTTGAGTATTTTGTAAATTGATTTCGCTCAGGACATTCCACAGGGTCTTGACTATTTTGAAGGTTCGTTTTATGTTCAGGTCATGCCATATACCCATTAATAGTCCCTCCGTGGTCTTAACAGTTAATTGCCCCATGAGTCTGTGAATTCGTTTTTTCTTTATCCTTTGATATGTCTCTGTCTTGTTTATTTTGAAATTAAATTATGAATCTTTCCATTTTATGCTTCGTTATTATTGGTATTTGGACAGTTATTCCTTTATCTGTGACTGCATATTTCTTTTGTACATTAGAATTAAGGGACAGAGTGCCACTCATTCTTTTCTATGGATTTTTACTGTTTGTATATTTAGGACTTCTGTAACGAACTTTTTCAGTCCAGCCGAAAGAGTTCCATGGTGCCATACAATTTGATAAAATTTAGTGATTCCCCCGCAGACTTTTTGGCGATGTGGCTGTTATAAAACATAATAATGTGACCGTTTCATAAAATTCTGCGAGTGGCCGTTCGATAATGATGGAAACGATAAGTGTAAAAATATGAGGCGATATTTTTCGGACGGTAAGATAGTATTCTGTTAGGGAGGACTATTGCTTCATATTGGTTACTCCTCGTGAATGCGATAAGTTAAAAAAAAAAAAAAAAGCAGACCCTATTTGGTTGTTGTAAACGTCAATAGGTCACAATGAAACCAGCAAGCCAATGGAATTCATATCAACTTTAATTTTTAAACAGAAATTTAATCAATCAAGGTGATTATAGGTAGGCACATTCCATTTTGGTTTTTTGTAATACCATGTGAATTAATCTCAACTTGTGAAGTAGGAACAGTAACTGACTTCGTGTTTGCGGTATTGCCTTAAAAAAGTTTGTTTCTCGCTTCGAGGAAGTGAGTAACAGAAGGACTGACGTACTTCTGGGTCACAGCTGAATCGTGTCGTACAAAATGCACAGATTGTAATAGTTATCACAACTGTGATATCGTAGCTCAGTGTTAAGATCATAACACAGTGTTAATATCTTGACAAAAACCTTTATTTATTGCGCAGACATTGTCCTGTATCTCTCTATCTCAGACAGTTTATTTTATGCTATTTTTTCACAGGGTTGAGTGTACCTTAGAGCAATTGTCTTCTTTGTAAATAGACTGTTTATACAATTTTTAGTTTTTGGTGGAATTTGTGGTAGCTTTATTTACTTAATTTTTTACTTGAAAATGCATTTTTGCCATCTGTTTGTTTTTTACGCAAATGTATACTTGCAGACAGCAGGCTACTCTTGTAAGCCTCACTCTTACTCTTGTAAGCTTACAAGAATTACTTCTGTAAGAGGTTACATCTGTCCTTTGGTGTGCCCGTCACACTTAATCTCTCTCTCTCTCTCTCTCTCTCTCTCTCTCTCTCTCTCTCTCTCTCTCTCTCTCTCTCTCTCTCTCTCTCTCTCTTTTGCAAATTTTATGAACCTTTTTTCCAAACATTTTTTATCGGATTTTATTTTCCACTTTTCAGTCTCTTCTCAAGGGAATTTGAATATATTTCAGAATCATTACATTTCTGTGGGAAACGTTAATACCCCTCTGGCCTTCAGACCTCGGCCTGGGGTTTTATGAACGATTGGCTTCGATTTTGCTCTTCTAACCTGAAGCATCTGTCGGTGCAAGACCTGGACGTATTACTGTTCATGCCACAGTTTTTTTTATTGTTATTCTTCCTTCCTTTCTCTGTTCAGAATTTCCCATTTGCCTCCCTGTTTATTTCATTTTCCATCTATTGTTTGAAATCTCGTATTGTTGTTGCTTCTGATTGCCTCAATTGCGTCTCACCTCTTAAGCCTCTTACGGAGCTTTTGAGCTGGTGCTCCGACTGAGTCCAATTTCAACACACACTGCTGATGCAAGGTGTAGGGATGTTGAAAATCTCTTGAGCTTTTGTCTTTTGAGAGATTTGTTTTTTATCTCAGTACGGCTTTATCCTCTTGTTAGCTCTGCTTTCCATATGATTTCCACCATATTCCTCTTTGGAATACAGTGTCTTCATATTGTGAGTCTTCGTATCAGGTTCTTTTTGCTTGACGTTTTGATTTGATATTCTCACGTTGTTCAATTCTTTTGGAACTAAACTTTATGGCAATGATCTTTTTACCCTTTGCATCCCCACAAATTTGGAATAGGTCATCATACCATGATCAAGAAACATAGACCTGCTGGGAAATGCGAAGTAGCAAAGTTACCAAAGAGAAAGGTGACGTGAGTTAGTTTAGTATTTATTATAAAGGCTTATGTCGGTTCTGGTGAAAACGATCATATTGCTCATTTTCAGTAGGTTGGCAAGAGAAATTGATGAAATGCCTAGATATAAACAAACTGCTGTTGGAAAAGATAGGATGAAGTATGTGGATTAAAATGTAATGTGAAACGATGTGTCGAATTGAAAGATGTAAGGAGATGGAGATGACTTGGACATGTCTTTTGCAACACCCGAGTGAGAATAGACTTCATAGTTTTCCTCTAGGTACTAGGAGAGTCGGAAGAACCCGACCAATTTAGGCGAGAACTGTGAGACGGGAGGCTGGAAATGAATTTTGAGATTCCTGGAAATGAAGTACAGAAAACACACCAGTGATGGAATTTCAAGGAGGTCCCTTGTGTCACACGGCGTTGGAGGCATGATGATGATTTCATCTCCACGTTCTGCCGACCGAAACTCTTTTGTACTTGTGTTTGTGCCTCCGTTAATCATTCCTCGTATCGTATTTAATCTCCGAGATCTTGAAGCCAAAGTATTTCTTTTATTTGTCTGTATAGAAACGAGTCGGTATTGTGTGGTAAAAGAAAAGGCTTTCGCTTAGCTTATTAGCAAAAGCTGTGTAAGATTACTCAAGTTTGTTACGTATCGTTAACTCGCAAAATGAAACGTATATTTAAACTTTGGATTTGCCACATACCCACATAGTATTTGCATTGTTTTCTTCATATAGTTGCTCATTTAATTTTATAGTGTAGTAATCTCCTTTTTTTTTTTTTTTTTTTAATTCCTTGTTTAAATGATTTTTTCTTCTGTTTTGTTGACACGCGTCATCGGAAAGGCGCGCGGCTCTTCATTTCCTGCCACCTTCTCTCTATACCCAAACAGAGGAGAACCCGTTAAAGGAGCGGTGGTTGCCCGCAGGCTCACAGACTGGCAATAGCATTGCGGCGTCAAGGCTTTTCATATTCCTTGCGGGTTTTAACCAAAATTTGAGGTGGCCCTCTTGCTGTTCCTTTTAGAACACAGGTCTTGAAATAGTTTCGGATGCTGCTCTTGGCCGACGATGTTTCTGCAGTACTACCGTCTTTCTCTCGCTCTCTCTCTCTCTCTCTCTCTCCTTTGGCCTTTCGTCGTGGAGACGATATGACGAAAATTCTGGGAGGTTTTGCTCAGATTGTTGAATAATTCAGAAACGTGACCTTTAATGTTCCAGTTTGAATGTAGTTCAAAGGGTGTCATGTCTTTCGCATGTGGTAAGGAAAGTGTATATTTTACATTTATTACCTTAGCTGCCATGCTTCAGATAATATATCCTATCCATTATCGAACATAACTATCTGTACTCTGTTTTCCTATGTTTTTTTTGTGTTAATACGAGATTTATTTTTCTTACTGTATGTTTATTACCATCAAACAAAAAGTGTGTGACCTATCAAGTATCCTTAATGGAAGAGAATGTTCATTGTGCGAAAGATGGAAATAACGGCAAAGAAACAATGGAAGTGAAATTTGAGACTCGCGAATTTAGCCATGAATAAATAAGGAACAATTGACTGGAAAAACTAATCGAAAGTTGACTCTCATATTGTTGAGCTACTAGAGGCATTTTGTTGTATATTATGGCATTTTTTCTTTCGAATGTTGATATGATGTAATGTTGTTTTGTTTTCATACACGAAGAGAGAGAGAGAGAGAGAGAGAGAGAGAGAGAGAGAGAGAGAGAGAGAGAGAGAGAGAGAGATGATACTATTAGCTTATTTTCTACAAGATTTATTTTGTTTAGTGTATATCCAATTAAACATTTAATTTCCTTAAACTCACAAGAGACTCATAAGTAAATGATTTATGCAAAATGAACAAATATACGATTTTCTTTGTCGCAATTTAATTTGGTAAATAAAAGTGGTTGCTTAAATTGTGAATAGAAGCGATTGTATTGATTACTGGAATTGTCAATAGAAGCGATTGCATTGATTACTGGAATTGTCAAGCTAATTGAGAAATTTTGCTGTTCCCGTATCTCTGCGTAGCCTCCTACGGATGAAGAAGGTATATCAGGCAGGACTAGAATAGTTGTGAACTTGACTTGTTTCGCTAAAGTGATGTTGGAGTTGTTGGATTTCCATAATTAAATTTCGGAGTTGAGCTTTATTGTAGGATAGACTCCAGTGAGACGGCTTGAATATCTAGCCACCGGTGAGAAGATCGTTTAGGTTGTAACAACAATGTAGTCTCCACAAGCAAGACCGGTTAAGTTCCGGGCCGTTGACTAATCAGGGTCATTGACCTTCCGTAGTGGGTATCGTCACCCACCCACCACCATCACCTTGCAGCCAAAAACTACTTAATTTAGTACCCTGTCAGCCATGATAGTCACCATGCCATTGCTACAAAATACAAAATGGCGAAACGTTTTCTCATGATTCGTAGGACTTTGTGATCCTATGAAAATTCTTGAATAAAGAAAGAAGGATTAGAAATGATGTCCTTACTTTAAAGAAAAGCACTGTAGATACTCGTATAGTGCAAATATACTCGCATGGCTATGGCTGTGAGGCAGAGTGATGGTTATGGGAACTGAGAAGACAAACTTTGAAATTAAAATATTAAAGTGCCAGTTATTAAACTTGGGTAAAAGAGGGTCGCTTGGTAGATTATTATTATTATTATTATTATTATTATTATTATTATTATTATTATTTATTATTATTATTATTATTATTATTATATTATTATTAAAGTACCAGTTTTTAAACTTGGGTAAAAGAGGGTCGCTTGGTAGTTATTATTATTATTATTATTATTATTATTATTATTATTATTATTATTATTATTATTATTATTATTATTATTTTTATTAAAGTACCAGTTATTTTTAAACTTGGGTAAAAGAGTTATTAAACTTGGATAAAAGAGTGCTTGGTATTATTATTATTATTATTATTATTATTATTATTATTATTATTATTATTATTATTATTATATTATTATTAAAGTACCAGTTATTAAACTTGGGTAAAAGAGGGTCGCTTGGTAGATTATTATTATTATTATTATTATTATTATTATTATTATTATTATTATTATTATTATTATTATTATTATTGCTTGACAGAACCACCAAAATTAAACAGATGAATCTCAGGATTTTACCTGGCGCTGTAGACGGAAGATGGCACATGAGAGCAGCTCAGTGAGTGCCAGTCTTGTCTCGGATGTAATCTGGCTACTACCGGTGGAGCGTTAAAGCATCTGGCGCTGGATTCCGATGCTGTTGATCCTTCATGCTTTGCCTCCATTTTTTCTTCTTATTTCTCATCTTTTGAGGCATATTTTTGGATTATACGGGATAGCCAGTACTAATGTAATTCTTATGTAGAATATATCTTCCCATATAGCAAGTAAATCGCTTCATAATGACTGGAAGGCATGAATGTCTTGTCAAGATAATAGACAGGTCTTGAGAGAGAGAGAGAGAGAGAGAGAGAGAGAGAGAGAGAGAGAGAGATGGGGATCCTTTAGGTTACTCATGTGTTCCTCTCTTTTACTCAGCAACTTCACACCAATAATAAAAAACCAGGAGAATTGCCCAATTGATCTCTTGCCATTAAACTAACGCTACACTGATTCCATTAGTGATCTTTAAAGGTTATTTTGAGAATCACGTAATAATGCGAGAAAATTGGCAGATGACGCAATGGCTTTAGACCAGGCCGTAATAAGTCTTTTTTAATGATCATAACGAAAGACTTTAATTTGATATTCCGTTGCATTGCTGAGGGGTGGGAAGGTGGGGGGGTGCTAGGGTTGGATGGTGGGGAAGGGTAATGTTACTATCACTTACGTACCCGTGCATGCCGGTATCTTTGCCTTCTCTCTTTTCTGTTATTAAATGTTTATTCATCTCTTTGCGCTTTGGTCGATGATGTTGACAGGGAAAAAAAGTTTTAATTTGCAGTTTGCTTCATTTCGCATCCATGAATAAATTATCTGGCAAATAACGCTCTTTTTTTTCGTTAAATGCGACTCTTGTCAGCAAGCGGAATTGTTTCATTGACGACCGGTCTTTGGAGAGGCCAGGAAGTCTGGCAGTTAATCTCCAGAGCTGTTACATCAGTATGTTGTACGGTACATTATCCCAAATAAGTGGAAATAGGTAAGAAGACTTAAATTTAAATATAAAAAGTATGAAAAGCAGGCGAATCACCTACCACCCTCCTTCCCGACCAAAAATAAATATAGAGTAAATTAAAAACAAGTAAAATTTATGAGGTTACGTGGATGGTAGTTAGTTAGGGAAAAGAAATAATAAGCGAAATTGGTAAAGTGGCAGTTATACTGTCTCTTGAATGAAATGTTGGCCACTGGTCAGCAATTGCATAATGATATTGGTTGCACTCTTTTTGTCAGGAATCTTAATAACTGGAAAAAATTCGACTCTTTTATACTTTGATGATCCTAACTACCACCAAAATCTATTGGTTTTCCTCGAATCTTATAGCCATCTCTCTTGCTGAAGGTGCACAGATATTGTTCTTTGGGTTCAGCCCCAGATTGTCCTGCATTTCGTAGTGACGATGGTCTTTGCAGAATAATTGCGTCAAAATATGTTAATAATTCATATTATCAGGATAAGTTGATAATGACGCTTGTCGAGATCACTAATTATATTGGATTAGTGAGGATACAATGTGCAGCTGCGTGATTTGGAATGTGACCGGAAATCTAATTATGTCTTGGCTCGTGTCACCACCCATCACTGTAAGTCTGTCTGGAGCATACTAAAATGTTTCGGTTTGGTTAGGATTATAGGCAAATTTGGGTCACTTGTTACAAATCGTCGTCAAAATCTGATGCGCTGTTATAAATCATCCTCAAATTATGATGAAAACTGCTACAGTTCATCATGAAAATCTAATAGATTGCACTCAGTCGTCATCTTAGAATGCTACAAGTCATCATCAGTATCTCAAGGACTGCTAAAAATCATCAGCAAAATCTGATGGATTGTTGCAAAATATCATAAAACATAATGAACTTCCACATCGCGAACAAAACGTGACGTCTCGATTCGGATGTCAGTTTTGAAAGAGCAAAGCCTAATGGAGCGTACAGCACAATGCCCTTTTCTAACTGGGGCCTGAGATAGACAAGTATTCTGAAGCGGATGGAAGTATGTGAGTTGACTCGCCTCGTAAATGACGGCAGGTTTGCGGAAAACATAAGCAAGAAGAGAATGCCAAAGTTGCAGTCTATGAAGAGAAACAGCCGTTCTGAGCATCATCTGTTTCCTTAGAAACTGAAGGTAGAGGAGGCTTGGTAGCTGTTATTAGGCTGTTTGAGAAATTCAGTTAACAATCAAAATTGGTCAAGAGCAGGTCTGGATAACCACAAAATTCCAGTAAATTAACTGAGGTCACTTTGAAATATATAACTTTTTTTATTCCTATTTATATCGAAATTTATTAGGAGTCTCCACGATCCCCTTCTAAATCCAAATGATTGATTAGGATCCTCCCAAAATTCCAGTGCACCTGATCGGGATTGCCACCAATCTGTAATGAATGTGACCTTGCAGTTTTCAAAAGCTGGACATCAGTTCAAATGATCACGCAAACAGCGAACACTTAAAAGGCTATCAATATGCAATAGTTTTGTCCAGATCACAGTCGACAGTAAATTTTATGGATTGATTTGGATTGCCATCACAGAATATTGAATGACTGAGGATTACCATGGTAAATTGGTGCGCAGGTCAGAATCGCTACCAAAGGGGAATTGATTGTAAAGGATTGGCGTCAAAATCCAAGGGGCTTGGTTAATTCAGTACCAGACATGAATCGATTCTGACTGGACACGGAGTATTTTGAAGCAACATTTACGTTTGATTTAGTGTTTTAGATCACAATCGATGCCTAATAGCTTGTTCCAGATCACTACGGGAATCTAATGATGATTATCAAAATGTTATATACTGGTCCGAACTACTTCATCATGTAAAGTATCATGGTAGACGATTGTCCCCAGAATCCAATAATTAGTTTGATTTATAATATTTAAGCTGCCAAGCCGAGCACTGGGGCACTTTCACCCATTCAGCACTTAAGGCAGTGGAAAGAAGGGGTTGGGGTAGTTGGACAGCTAACTAAAGAGATCCAGACAATAAAGAGATGAAGTAAAGGGCTTCAAAGGTGCCAAGGTTAATTTTTACCATAGTTTTAAAACCATTTTAAAAAATTTAATCTAATTCATAAATTCATTGCCATGACTGTTCATTTCAAATCAAAGTCATTATAGCGTTGAATAATCCCTCTGATTCCAGTGCTTGGCTTCAAGCCTAAATTTCATTTTCCATTCCATTCCATTCCAAAGGTGGAACTCGGAAAAAACTCAGACAGTTGCACTAACAAGTAATAGTTAGAGAGATTGGACAGCAAGTTTGAAGAAAGGAAGTTGAGGTAACATAAAAGGCTAACAAGTCTTAAGTAATGCCTTTAGTCAGTGGCGCAACTAGCGTTAGTGGCTCCCAAGGCCGACTCTGAAAGTGCCGCCCCATTCCCGCTCTGAAAAGTACTCAAGTGGTGACGCACATTTTAAGCCTTAACATCTCAGTCATTTATTTTATTTCATAAAGATAAAACAAAAACAACACAGCAGATTTACAACGGAACCCTGCGAACTTTGTCGGAAGCAAATTCGCTGATAACAGCATCAAAGTCCAACTGATTAGTAATTTCATGCTCTATTGGACAACATCGCGAGGTTTGACAATCTGAGCTGACTCATAGTTGATCTTAGATAGGTTTTGATTAGTTTTAATTTGGAGAAGCTTCTCTCATAACTGGCAGCACTTATTCCGACGGTTTAGAGCAATCTCAACATTATAAGAATACTTGGAACACAGATATCAAGGTTGAACTGTTGAATGAACTGCAGAATCTCAAGCGGTCCTCCTTCAACAACTTTGGCCTGCTCTTGCGGTCCATTCTTGAATTCTCGAAGCCGTCGATAAATTGCTGTTCAGTGTTCCGATCAGACGAAATATGCTAGAAAACCTAGAATTATGGCAGACCAGACCTGCTCAAAAGATGCCAGAGTGCCGCCCACCAAGACAGTGTCGCCTTGAGCAGACACCCCCCCCCTTACTAAACCACTGCCTTTAGTGCATCACTTGAGGTGCACTGATGACCATTCCCTCCTACAGAAATCCAGTAATTGGACTGGATCTCTTTCAAAGCACAGTGACTCGATTCATTTTGCCATCTGTTTTATATTGCAGTTAAAAAGGATATTTTTGACCAGGATATCTTGTGAAATCCACCGGAATTTTCTTGTCTGTCAAAAATGTAATAAATGGTTACGATTCATTTCACTATTAAATGGAGGGGGTTTGTGTTGCTGCCAGACCCCAACGGTTTGTGACGATTTATCATCAGAATCTGAATTTAACGGACTGATCACAATCTGATGGATTGTTTATGGTTACCACCAAAATGTTACCCCGGTATGGGGCGGGGGATGGTGCCGTTAGTGCACCTTTTAGGGTAAACTAAAGGCTCTTTGCAGCATCCCTTCGGCCCCTAGCTGCAATCCCTTTCATTCCTTTTACTGTACTTCCATTCATATTATCTTTCTTCCATCTTGCTATCCACCCTCTCCTAACAATTGTTTCAGAGTACAATTGCGAGGTTTTCCTCCTATTACGCCTTTCAAACCTACCCGCTCTCAAGTTCCCTTCCAGCGCTGAATGACCTCATTGGTCCCAATGCTTGGCCTTTGTCCTAAACTCTATAACGTTTCATTCCAAAATGTAATGAGCTGGTTCTGATTGCCATCCAACCAAATCATTTGTTTATATCCCCTGAATATTTTATTGTGTTCTGGAATCGCAACGAAATATATAGGTTTATTATGGATTGTCGCTAGAGGATGGTATGTCGAGAAAAATAACCATCAAATCAGGGATTACAGTGAAAAGCTACTGGATTGGCTCGGGTCACCACCAACATCCTCGCCATAATTTATGGGATTAGTCTGGATCACCATCGAAGGCTAATGGGTTGATTTAGAAAAAGCCTCTATGTTGGTTTAGATCTCCATCGAAAGGTTAATAATTGACTGTCCGGGATCAAAATCAAAACATAATTAAATTTTCAGGATTAACCTCCAAATCCAGTGGGTTGCTCTCGTCTACTATCGTTGTATAAAAGATTAATCTGGATTACAGGTAAAATCTGAGTGCCCCAGTGACTTCAGTATTTTTGCGCTTACAAACAACGCCCAAAATAGAATGGATATTCTCGTAGTGTTTTTCACTTGATCACTCTTATAGTCAAACGTGCAGGACAGCATGAAGAATCGTACAAACAAGAGTGACAAATAAAGTTGTGCAAAAGGACTATGAGCTCTGAAGCATCGAAGTTCTCTTGCTGGCATGACAGTGCAGCGTGAACAAAGTATCCCTTACCCCATTACGAAGGGGGAAGGCTTTCATTTCGGTGAAGTAGTTTACTGCAGGTAGTTGAGAGACTCAATATTCCTTCACTGGTAACATCAGGGTTTTAGCGGAACCAGTGTTAGGCTTTGGAGACTAAGGACGAGGTGATTTTGACTTGATCGGATAGACAAAATTGTCGTGTACAGTATGCGCTTTTGCATTATGAGAATATATATTTGCTTTAACATAAATATTTTGCCTTAATTCTATGTGTATACATAAACACACATGCATATATATACAATATATATGTGTGTGTGTGTGCGTGCGTATGTATACATATATTCACATGCGTATGTAAACACATGCACACATATATATGTATATATACATATATCAGAATTTTTTAAACGTACTTTTCTTGTTTGTAATCCAGCCCACGATTCGAATATATACACTAAAGCATATATATATATATATATATATATATATATATATATATATATATATATATATATATATATATATATATATATATATATCGAATCGCATCCTAGTACGTTTGAAAAATTCTAATATATGTATGTGTGCGTGTGTGTATATGCATATATGCGTACATATACATATGCACATATATATACACATACATATATGTCTGTTTATGTACACACATAAAATCAAGGCAAAATATTTTTGTTAAAGCTAATAAATCTTCTCAAAATACAAAAACGCTTACTGCACAGTACAATTTTGTCTATCCGATAAAGTCAAAAATCCCATCGTCTCTGATCTCCAAAGCCTACCATTGGTTCAGCTAAAACCTTGATGTTACCAATGAAGGAATATTGAGCCTCTCAGTTACCCTGGCAAACGACCTCACCAAACATTATTGTCTTGCCCTTCGTTATTTTATATATATATATATATATATATATATATATATATATATATATATATATATATATATATATATATTTATACTATTTATAATATGTATATATATATTTATATATGCAAAAGAATTTATTTTGAAAAGGTTAATCAAGAAAAACAGTGATTGTGTGCTTTCGGAAGATGAAAAAGACCGATTGGTTTTTGGTCAAACAGTGCATAAATAAGAATAAAGTCAGCTTCTAAGTTACTCAGTAGTTAAAACTTTATCATGGGGTTCCTGCAAATTGATTGATGGATATGTCTTAAAGCTGGAGTCACAACACCTAGGTAATTGACGCCGTTCTGCAGAGGGAAAAGATTTTAAGAGTTATATATCCTCTTTGATGAAAATGTGTTAGTAATTATTGTTGGGTTTATTAAATGATCATCTCATTTCGATTTAAACATCAATAAGGTATAAACAACTTTTGAATATAACACCGGATTTATTACTTTTTGTTTATAATACTGTCTTACATAGTAGAACCATATTCCAAAGCTTTTCCCTTCTAGAGTAATTATTGTTGGGTTTATTAAATTATCACCTCGTTTCGACTTAAACATCAGTAAGAGCCTAAAAATCATATGAATATATAGCACTGGATTTTTACTTTATAATACTGTATCTTACACAATAGACTCATATTCCAAAGCTTCTCCCTTCTGGAGGTGTACAAATTTTTCTTTGGCGGTCGCAGTACTGTACGGGAACTTGCTCTTTTAAAGGGGAGTGTTGACTCAGGCAGCGCCGCTGCTATCCTGTGAATTGTGTTTTAGGATCATGTTTCTGCTCAGGATTGTGCTGTCGGCCAAGCTAACAGTTTTCATTTATGATGAGTGAGAACAGGAACATCGTCGAAATTGTTTTTCATTAAAAAGGAATACTATAATTATTTTGTTTTATGTCGGTTTAAGGTTTTCTTCCAAGGTTGTAAAACGTGAGATTGTCGAGGTCCGAGCTCAGTAACTAAGGGATTTATGTTTTGTAATAATTAAGGGACTAATATGACCGCGATGAGTGCCATCACTATTATATTGGCGGCGGCGGTGGTTTTTATTTCTCGGTAAAGAGTGTGGCTCAAGTGAAAATCAGACAACGTGCGTTATCTTAGTATCTGAATGCTGAGTCGAGGTCGTATTCGATAAAAAAATTTCGGTCCTTTCTAAGTCAGAGTACAAGGACTTTTGAACTTCATCAGTAATGTGTTGATATTTTAATTTTTTTGCAGTCTGACAAACACACACACACACACACATATATTATGTATGTATGTACACATGAACATTCACATATTTATATGTTATATATATATATATATATATATAATAGATAAAATATATATATATCATTTGTGTGTGTGTTAAAACACTCTTGGAAATGAAATGGTTTTATGGATGTTAATGTATTTTGAACAAAGTGAATATTCCATTAAAGTATTTGTGGTGTGAACAGAATGTATTCGTTTGTATCATAACTGAGACTTTAAAACAGAATGACATAGTTGTCTTCATTTGTCAAATTTCCGCTATTAAAAACAGAATGACTAGGAAATGTAATGGTATTTTAGTGGAACAGAATGACTAGTTGTTTAGTCATCTTGGTATTTCCGTTGAACAGTGAACAGAATGACTAGTTGGTAGTCATCTTGTTATTGATATCAGTTACACCGATACTCATATGAGCAGAACGATTAGTTAGTAACCGTCTTCTTGTTGTTCTTAAAGTTACACCACTATAAAATCAACAGAATGACTATTGGTAGTCATCTTGCTATTGATAAACCGCCATTAAATAAAAACAGAATGACCAAGTCATCTACCGGTAACACAACCGATATTCTATGAGCAGAATGACAAGTTACATTTACCAGTTCTTTTTTGCACCGTCTGAAATCAACAGAATGACTAGTTTGATCTTGGAAACCTAGCTCGAAGTTTAAACCGTGGCTGTGGAAAGACTAAAGCATTTCAAAGATACTGTGATAAGGTTAGCATTACCGCGTTGGGGAAGGATGAGCAGTGTTTGAGATCATCTGGATCCATGAGGTGTCATCAAACGTTTTAGGGTGTTTATTAGGATATTGTTTAAGAGGTAGTGAGACAATGGCATTTGGTGTCTAGGGGATGGAAGAAATGGTGTTTGTGATAGAAGTTTCGTTATGGGAATGAATGGGAAAAAGTGACAGCTTTTGAGGTGGAAAGAGTATATAGTATTCTAGCTGACCAACCCGGCACTGCCTGGGATGGGAAAACTCTGAATGGCAGCTGATAAACACACACACTCTCTCTCTCTCTCTCTCTCTCTCTCTCTCTCTCTCTCTCTCATACCTATTAAGATAGTTGCTTCAGTTACAATGCCCAGCATTTTTGACATTTTATTTTTCACCCCTTCTCACCCCCCCCCCTTCCTATTGGGGCTGAACTTGGACTTAAAGGGCATTGGGAGTATCATTATTCATCTCAGCGACCCTGAACTCTATGGATTAGACGCTAATATCTGTCGTTTTCAGTTATTTTTACATGTCACCCCCTTCCCACCTCCACCCCCTTTGGTTCCAGTGATGTCTTACCGCCCCCCCCCCCACCATATTCTTTTCCAGATAGTAAGTTATATGTATCCTGAAATGGGGTATGATAAATTCGTAGAGTTTATTTAGTTGCTAAGTTTACAGGTAGAACCAGACCCGTTTCAGGGATGCCCTTCCCACCCCCACCCCCTTTGGTGCTAGTAATGTCTTACCCCCACGGTGTTCTTTTCAAGAAAGTAAGTCATATGTATACCAAGTTTGGTTGAAATTGCTCAATGCGTTTTAGAGTTATGCTGGCACACACACACTCATCCATTTTTGTATATACGAGTATAAATAGTGAATAAGAAGGTTTAAAGTCGTAAGAATGATGGATTATTGTGCATAAGTAGACAACAGGTCGTACTGTTCAGAAGTTGTAGGAGGATGGGGAATGTAGGAGAGGAAGCAAGAACAAGTGTGCAAGAAGGGAAGAGAGTGGTATATACTGTACATCCCCCGGGATGTCGACGCTCAGTCGATGAGCTTCATTGTAGTCGAGAGGTGTGTATGATTCAGTGGAAGGTTTTTGTACCGTCATCCATCAATCATGGCGTATATGTGCACCTCTGTGTCTATCTATCTATGTAGATAGATAGATGTGTGTGTGTAGATATATATAGTTGTCTTGTAATAATTTCTTCGTAAAATTTTATATAATAATCTTACATGAATACGTGATATACATTGTTCATTTAGTGTTGTCAGTACCTCATCTTTAAACGCCCGTTTCGCTGTAAAATAGCAATTTCCTCAGTTTTAATCGTCCAATTGTTATGCAGAGCTTTGCTGAAACCATTGTTCTGTCGGACAATAATTTTCACTGTTTTTTCTGCAGAGAAATAAGTACTCTACTGGTCGCAACAGGTTTGTCTGTTTCATACATATTACACACACACACACACACACACATATATATATGTATATATATATATATATATATATTATATTATATATATATATATATATATATATATATATATATATATATATATACACACACATATATATATATATATATATATATATATATATATATATATATATATATATATATATATATATATATATATGTGTGTGTGTGTGTGTGAGTGCGCATGTGCATGTTTGTATTTATGTATACAGTATATGTATGCCTTTTCCCTTAAGAGAACGTGTAGTGGTAGCCTTCGCATTGTTAGCATCTTTAGGGGATGAGGTGGCTAACCCCTTAACCATCTTTGCCTAGTTTCGCAGAGCGTCAAGCCAGCTAATTATTGCAATTTTTCCTACGGCTTAGGTGGACATATTAGGGAGGAAAATTAATTGAAAAGTGTTTAAAGCATGTCAGCTCACTCAAGAATCAAATGTTGGAGCTCTCACTTGTGAGGTAAGCATTCTAGCCACCGTATTTCTGTCTCACACATATACAGGTGCACAGTGAATGGCAAGACTGCTCTTCATTTCCTTGCATTCCACATGTGTGAAAAGAAGTTCATCTGACATTTAGTGGGTATTTCCTCCTGGGTAGAGGTTCATTACTCTTCACAAGTCTTTGGATATGTTAACTATCCCAAAATATAGGCAATTTCTAGGGCAGCGTTATTCAGGTGGGCGGCGTTGGCCTCAAGAGAGTCTCATTCTCATCAAAGGGGGCATTTCCAAGTTCACAACCTTCCATTTGGCATGCCTTCGATTTGGGATACTGCTCGTTAGAATCTTAAGCCCTTTGCATGTCTCATGCAGCTGTATTTGGGTTTTACTTCGCACCACAGAGATAGCAGTCAGCTTTATTCGAAATGCAAAGAGCAGATTCTCTGCAAGAAGCATTTCTACAGTAAGGAACGAATGAACTTCATTTGGTTATTTGTAGTACATTTGAGAGAAACCTCATTTTGTAAGAAATGAATAATTCAATAGAATTTTTTATGTTTTAATTGAGGGAGTGGTTTGAAAGGTCAATGGAAGGACTTCTAATTTCTGAGCAAGTATGAGGTATAAGAAAATTGGTCGTGAATGGAGTGTACAAAGACTGTTGTTTGCAGGTGATGTATCACTGATTGGGGTAATGAAGAGAAATAAAGAGGCCAAGGAAAACGTTTAAATGTGATTTCAGAAGGAGAAAATTGAAAGCGAATGTGTCCAATTTAAGGTAATGAGTGAAAATGGAAAGCAGGAAGACGGAAGTGCTCAAGTCGTATAGGTATTTGGGGTTAGATATAACAGGTGATTGTGGGATGAGGGAAAATGTGAATCACAGAGCACTTGAAGAAAGAAAGGTAGCAGGGGTGTGAAAGAGATTAGGGAGAGTCATGGAGTAATAAGACTAAAACATGTTCTGATTTATTTTGACTCGTATTAAAATTCCTCGTGAATTGTAGACGTTGGAAAGCATATAATTTTTCATTTAAAATTTGAACCAAAATGATTCCAAAAAATATTACTCGTATTAACAGTTTGATATTGAGTACATAAAGTAACAGGAAAAGTTAAAATCAGTGTTCTTTACTGGTAGGTGCCCTTTCTCATGTAGAGGTGGCCATTTGTATGATTTCGGAAGCAGATGTTATCAGTTTTCTGTCTGTGATCATTTTCGATCTCAGAAGCTAGACCTTGCGTATGAGAGTCAACAGGCACTTCGCTTGGGAGAATCACATGCTGCTGGTGAGAAAGCATCCATCATGTAACCAACTTTAACCCCTGTGTCCTGGGAACTAATATGTAGCAAATTTGCCATTATGAAACCTCGTAACAGCAACGAGACGTATATAAAGAGATTCTAATTTTATGTGCCGCTAACTTAGATTATCAAGAGCTAAGTTCCAACACGTATATAATATTTTATCATTTGTCTGCTGTACCCTGTGAGAAGAAGATTGATGATACGGCAGCCACTAAGCTTGCAACATTTTTGTATAATGTTTTTCGTAAAGAAATAATAATTATTTTCATGACATTTCTAATAGCGATGCCCTGAAAGTATGATCTAATTCTCTTGTATTATTAAAATGATTTTCATCCAAGATATAAGGTTGCTTCAGGCTCATAGTATTCTGTTATTGTTTTAGGATCAGCTGGCCTTGTGCCAGCACATGCGTCTCACATTGTGTCCTGCAACGCAGTTCCGGATTATGGTTCATGATTTTAGACGGGATTACCGTAAATGAATGTATTTGCAAATTTTCTTTATATCCATCGTAGAATATTTTTTTCTTACTTTATGAAAAGGCACTGTATACAATGCAGTATGCTTTCAGTAATTTGACAAATGAAATGCACTATATATTCTTTTATGTGAAGATTTAAAGCTCCATATTCCTGTAAAACATGACGGTTGCTTTAAATGCCCAATATTCCAGAGAATATCCTTATCAAGCTTATCACATCTTGTTTATTTGTTTATGAGAAGGGTAGTGGACTTTGGTTCCATCAATTCTTTGTTTATCTAGGAAACCAACTTGAGCATGTAAACGATGGTTTATTAAGACTACCAGCAAAGACAACTTATACAGTATGTCTCAGCTCTGGGGCCTGAGAGAACACACTGACATGCGAAACCTGGAATCTTTAGGGGTAAACACTGTGAAGTTTATCTTAACCCAGTTATCTTATCAAGTCTGCCAGTAGACATGGCTTGAGTGGGCGTGAGAAACAAAGGTATTGAAACTGATCTAAAGTTTCTTTTAGATTTTCTACAAAATGAAATTGAAACCTTGGAGCGATGTGAAACGTTCAAGAACCTTCCAGTTAAAACTTCGTCCGTTTATACAGAGATAGGCAAATGTGTGAGAGAGAGAGAGAGAGAGAGAGAGAGAGAGAGAGAGAGAGAGAGAGAGAGAGAGTCATCGTTTTTCGATAATGAAGGGAAGTTCTGATTCCATGGATATGTAATGAGTTGAGTGAGTGAGAAATAACGTTTTGCTGTAATGTATTTGTTGGTTGTTTATGAACTTTTCTTTATATGACCCTTCTTCGCTCGAAAATCCTCAACATCAAACCATTTAGTTTTGAGTGCACAAATCAAGTGTTTCTGTAAATATTTCCAGTTTCGCAGAAGACAAGTTTTTGTCATCCTTTTTTTGTCGAAAGAATAAAGGAGAACTTCAAGCTCCAAAGTTTTCTTAACTTCCTGTTTTGATTGACTTCACTGGGATAATCCTGAGAATAATTATTACATATATGTTATATATATATATGATATATTTTGATAATACCGGTTCTATAATAAAAAAATTATATATAGATATATAATAAACACTAAAATATTTGATGCTATCATTGTTATCATATAGTTAATCTTATTTGGCTGCCGTTGTCCCAAAATGTGGCACTATCTCAGTATGTGATACACTTTCCAAAATCCGGGTATATCTTATCTCCGGATCTGTAGGTTAAGTTGAGATCGCGGATGGCATTACCTTCGAGAAGAGCCTCTCTGGCCTGCGATTATCGATTAACCATTAAAGGCAACACGACGCTGAGGCAAAGGCGCCAGCGGAGTAGGATGGTGCTACTCCGCGAAATTGTTTTCTTCTTCATTCGTTTATCACTTGAAAATGTTTTCAAGTGGCGTAGGATTTCATTATTTGAAGTCAGGAAACGTTCATATTGAACGGGCCAAAAGGGAAATAACTTGCAAGGCATATTCTAAGAAATAGATTGCCTGTGGTTAAAAATAAAATTCAGACAAAACTTGAGAGAAATAAACAACAACTCAATATCCGTAGCGTTACGTCAGCAAACTTATATTTTCGAACGTATGCAATTCAGAATAGGTAAGGTCAGATTCAGGATATTTTTGTACTTCTTATCCATAAATGATCTGTTTAGCTTGGAAACTGGAAACTTCGTAGAAAAAAACATAAATTTGTTTGTTAGGGGAGTCAGATATGAGTTCATATGTAGAAAACTTCCACCATTGCTTCATATACCTCCTTAGAAGTCTCATGTGAACTTGTTAATCCATTTTATAAATACTACCTAATTCACCCACATTTTTCGTTCATTCTGAGGCTTTTTGGATGTCAACGTCCCTTGTTCTCTGGTACAGCTGTCAATTTACCTTTTCCTTCTCAACACTTTCAAATTTTACACCATGTTTTCGACAAACTGCTTCCCATTTTGTCACCTATCCTATCCTTTCCTCTACCTCTTAGCTCTACGTTCCTCACCCTTTCAGCACTCCTTTTTACATGTATATTGTACCAGAAATTGATTCATGCTTCCAGTGTTTACCTTGATAGACATTTTGTGTCCACCCCATATCTTTTTGCCAAATTCTAGCTACTCTCCTTACCTTTTATACCCTTAGAGTCACCTCGTCTTTTCTCTTAACAATTGTCTTAAAAAGTATTCGTAGTACTTATGTGAGTCGTTCACTTTAAATTTGTTAACATCACTCCATTTCCCTGTGTTGTTTTTCCATTCTAACAGTATACTGCATTTTAATTTCAACCTTGTTTCGCAACTGAAATATTTTCACGAGTTTATGCAGCTTCTCTTAATTATTATCACCAGTCGTTACAAAGTCATCTACCAAAAAACAGCCATTCAGCATTCATTTCTAATGGTTTCGCCTTCCACTCAAACCTTTGTGCTTGCATCATTATTTTTTATATAAGCTAATCATTATAAAACTGCCACGGAAACATATCCTTTACTAAGTATTTATTCATGAAAGAATATCTAATCATTCTTACAAATGACCTGATACTCAAAGCATCCTCCACTTCCAGATCACATCTCTCATGAACATCCTAATGAACTGAACACGGCTGTCACTCGGTATTATGTGTCTCCTGTCACCTTTTATAGTTTTCTGTAAAAGAAAACTATTGAGATGGCTATTAGTCTGTCCGTCCGCACTTTTTCTGTCCGCCCTCAGATCTTAAAAACTACTGAGGCTAGAGAGCTGCAAATTGGTGTGTTGAATCATCCACCCTCCAATCATCAAACATACAAAATTGCGGCTCTATAGCCTCAGTAGTTTTTTTTTGATTTAAGGTTAAAGTTAGTCATGGTCGGGCGTCTGGCACCGCTATAGGTGCCAACAACACATGCCACCACCAGGCCGTGGCTGAAAATTTCATGGGACGCGGCTGAGAGTTTCATGGGCCGTGACTGAGAGTTTCATACAGCATTATACGTTGTACAGGAAGCTCTATTGCGCCGAAGAAACTTCGGCGCATTTTTTGCTTGTATTATCTGATCTCTCCCCTTTCCAACTACTTTGATTAAAACTCTTCCTTCTCATTTGTCGTGTAAGTCAGAATCCTCTTTATCAGTACTTTTCCACAAGTCTCTTTTCTCATTTGCACCACTTACTTCTATGTACCGGTTACTCAGTATTTTTCTTTATCACCTACTTTACTTCTCCATGATCCAGCACATTGGCTCACTCCTGAGTTGCTAGGCAAAGTGTCAGACGTGCCTGAAACATCACTTTTCATTTTCACTTTTTCGTATACTCCTGCCGTATGCTATAATACTATAGAATCATGAACATTAGTTTCAGTCACACTGCCCTAGAGTTAACTCGTCCGGGCGCATTTTTCCTTCTATAGCCCCACTGACTTTACGGCACATGAGCTAACAGCTCCACCTGCCTGTCCCTACTATGCCAAACACAGTCAGTCTTTCTCCCTTGCCAACCCTTTCACATTTGTGTTATTAATTACGTGACGTGCAGCAGCTTCCCATTAAATACATGAGCTATCACATGTAAAGTTCTCATCTGAACTCAAAGCCAGACGATTATTCTTTTCGGGGTTTTGCAGAAAAACTTTGCTCCATCCCCACAATTTCCCAAATCAGAATAAGTAGGACGGAAACAATAATATTTTGCATTGCCCGGCATTCAACAGGAACACTAAAGGGTCTGGAACCTCAAACAGGCACTTCTGGGACAGAAGTATCAAATTAGTATCACTTGCTGCATCCGTGGATGGCATTAAACCACGTTCTGTCGTGGAATGTAGCATATTTCACGCGACAATGGAGTGTAACGAAGCCCTAACGCTCCAGTATTAAGGGAAAGGGAAGCTTACCCTTTAGGGCAACATCCTTGATAGACGGACATAAATTGTGAAATTGTAAAATCTTACTGGACGTATTCTTTACCTTTTCGAAGTATCCAATATTCCAGATCTATCGTAGATAATGACAGTTTAAACATATGAACGTGTCTCTCTGGTAGTCAGGGATATTTTCAAAAACATATTTTTTTCATAAAAAGATGGATTTTCCGTCTCCTTTATCATTGTCGTTTTAGATCCAATTAAATCAGAATCCTGTGAGACAGGGATGTGAGACTTTGATAATCGTCTCAGCGGTTAGCTTTAATTATTATATTATGATGATAACTGGGTCTTTGATGAAGGGATATTATGAGATTGGATTAAGTTCTTTGTTCTTACACACACATATATATAATGTTATATATATAATGTGTGTATAATATATATATATATATATATATATATATATATATATATATATATATATATATATATATATATATATATATATATATAATGTATGTAATAATAAATGTCTTGTGGCCATTTTTGCACAAGATCGAAAATAGCTACAAATGAAGAGGAATTTTAGATTGTTTGTGGATATAAAAAATATAAATAAGAAATATTGCAACAAAGCAGTAAACTCAGGTGAAACGCAAAGGACACTAAATGAGATTCAGTGATGACTTTTTGCCTTGGGTTGATGTTGAATAATATATAATAACATGCAGATCATCCCCAGCCATATTTAATTAAGATTATTCAAATCTAAGAATGCTGAAAAACACGAATCTGAGGACTCAGCTCAGCTCAGGCATTTAGTCATGGTAGCACATTCACTAAAATGAAACGCAAATCACATTCACATTGCGTATTTCCTCAAAATAGGAAAGACATAAATGATTGCTGTCGTAAATGTAATAATGGAAATTCTTGAGGTGTTCGTACTGTGACGAATAACAGCTCTTTCCTCTAAATTCCTGTCTTATTGTCTTGGACTTTCATTGGCTATACCAGGTGAGCCAAATTCTACCTGGCAGAATCAGTCAAAAATATTTTCTTATGTACCAGCCTTCAGGATAATATGCTCTTGTGTTCTCTAATTCATAAGACTTTTCTAATTAATTGGAATTCTGCTGGTTCTCGTTTTAAAATAAATATTGAAGCAATTTATAATTATTCCCAGCATTTTTCTTAGGTTGATTTTGTCATTGCCGGCTATAATATTTCTATACTTCATTTATGCATTACCATCATACACACATTTAGATCATAAATATCAACAAACTAACGTTATGCTTATTACCAAATATTTATTAAATTTTCTTTTCCGGCAGCAAAACATTTGCGTCTTTAGTAAAGGAATTTAAGTGCAAAACAGGGATCAGTCAGCAGATTAATTAGAAGAATTGATCAAAATGGACCATTTAGATTTGTTGGATGGAGAGTGGAGGTTAAGTCTAACATGATATAGTTCAGGTTTTTGTTAGGCAGCCTTTAATGTAATACTTGAGAAAAGATAGGAAAGAGGCAGTTTGAGACAGAGGACCAAGTATTGATGTGATGTTGATTTTGGTTTGTCATAAGAGAGCGAAGGAAAGTATCTTCCTTGATGTGGGCTCTTTCCTAGAGGTAAGGAGACTCGTCCACAATGAACATGGGACATGAAAGGGAGATTGCTGGGCATCCAACTCATATAACACGACATTTTTATGCATCTTCTTTCCTTTTGGAAATGACTTGTGTATCACCAGCGCACCTCGTGTCGTGTATGGGATTGATATCCAGGGGACAGCTCTCAACCATTTTGCTTCGTGAAGCCAAAGGAAGAAGTTTGCCAACACTGCAAACAAAGGTGAACCAATGTGTAATGCTTCTTTCTGCGGATGGTGATTTCCTTGATGAAATAAGTACCTTCTATGGTTAGCTCTGGTCTTTTTAAATTCATTCTGTGTTGTACTCCTAAAATCACCGTTGTTATCGTACGTGTTTTGATTGGTATGGTCTCTGTGATTGGTACATTGGCATACAGATGGGTTACATCAAGAATTAGGATGTAATTTTCCTTATTAAGTGATTGTTTTGAGGGTCCTTGAAGAAAGCAGTTATCAGTCGTAAAGGGTGAGTTGCTAGACCGCATAACTGGTTTGGATCCTGTACTGTATAACATTTTATACTCTTTGCTTGTTAATGTTGTCCAGATTTAACGTTTGCTTCAAGAACCTTTTCGACCAGTCTCCTACCAGGAGATTGTTCGTAAAACGGTCTGAATGCGGCATCATTTAGAATGACATCCATTTTTTAGTAGGTAGTCCTGTTTTGTACAATAACGGCACCCCTTTCATTATGAGGCTTGTAAAGGTTATTATTCTTATATTTTTTCAGGTCTTTGAGAATATTAATGTCTGAATTGTAAACAGATTTAAGCTTGCCCTATCAGATGTTTTTGTGGAATTTCAGGATGTTGAAAATCTGTTGGAATGCCACTAGGATTAAATAAGTCCACTAAAGGGGAGTTTACAAGTTTACTCTAGACATAAAGGAAACATAGATTTTGACACTTCAGAGTTAAACAAAGATCCCGGCCTAAAGTAACACTTATTTCATCAGTTGAAAAAGTTAGTAATTACATGCTCTGAATGCAAAGGAGAGTGTTTTTAAAATACGCTAAATTTCTCATTTCCGCACATGAACAATGGGTATATATTTGATACTTGAATGTATTTTCATTTTTGTGAATGCAGTGCAACACACCACTCAAATCAGTAAAAGGTAAAACATTCTTCACATTATCAGAGCATGTAATTAATTTGTCTTTGTCCTTCAAATGTCTTCCTCTCCCGGTCAATTTCATGCGTGATCAGACATCCTTTGCCTGTGGAAATCCTTCCGCTGTAATGCCCTCACGTATAATAAAATTTGGCAATTTAGACATTTCTAAAAAAGTAACGGCAAACTTTGGCCTTTCCCAATTCTTCAGTCGGTTGTTCCCATAATTTTGTCGTACGTGGAGTCAGGCGTCCTGGTTCTAGCGCGAACGATAATATGCGGCACTGAACGGTTGGAAGGAAACTTCAGGTGAATAAGGAGCTGGAGAATGAAGACAACGTCCAGCATTGTTGTATTTATATTTCCATCACCAAAAGAACGTTTCAAACGTATTTGAGCTCATAGTA
>NC_089792.1:16159420-16214420 GCF_040412425.1 Macrobrachium rosenbergii | reverse complement strand
GTTGCTTGCTGCATGGGTAACATTTCAGAATCTTGAAATTCAGTGTAATGCACAATCTCGTTGTTTACGGATATAATTAACTTCCACAAAGATCAGAGATAGGTTTTAGGAAAGCTTATACTGTTATTGGCTGTGCTGTTTCATCGCCAGTAAGAGAGAGAGAGAGAGAGAAAGTTTGTTGAATGGTCTAAGGGGATTGCTTTTCTCTTCAACAGTGGTGCTTTAAAGACAAAACACTTTTGTTGTTTTACTTTAATTAGCTGTTTTCTGGGATGTAACTTCTCTAGCGCAGCTTTCATTACCTAAAGCATGAACGCTGCATGTCAGCCTTTTGCACAAACTTTCATATTATCCATGTTTTTAAAATCAGTTTCAAAGGGAAAACACGTTGTTTTGATTGTCTCCCATTGCACGTGTAGGCCTATGCATTTTTATTTTCCTTCCGGAAAATCTGATAAAGTTCGGCGAATGTTCAATGGATTTGTGACGATCTTGGGATCGTTTACTCTCATGCCTTTAAGCCCTTTTTTTTTTTTTTTTTTTTCTCCAGAATCTTTAGACACGTATTATTAGCTGAAGGGCTGGCCCGGGTTGAAGTATTTTTATTTCAAGAGACTCGACTCTCCTTTAAAGTCTTATTAATCGAAGCCTTCGAACATCTTGGAAACTTTTAGCCTTTTTTATCTTCGTAGAATCGCCTGACCTTGTATATTAACATTTGCAGATCGACATTTACCCCGAATTAGTGTATGATGCAAATTTTAGCCATTTGCGGAACAGATTTTAATCTGAAAGAAGCTAATTCAAACACGCTTCGGTTGTTGATTCAAGCTTACACATAGGGAGGAGGTTTAACTCGACCTGTTTGGCATGGGAGTGCGTTCATTCAAGGAAATTGACAGGAACCGCCGATTGGCTTGACCTGATTCGCATGTAATTAAGGAGGCTCTTGATTCGCGGTTGGAGTTTAGATACCGTGGAGGTCATGTGAAGGTCATAGGTCACTGTAATAACTATAAATAAGCTGTCAGTTTGTTTAAGAATTTCTGGTTGTTTAGCTTAGGGATGTCAGTTGATGTTTATCAGAGAAAATCGGTGGTACTTTTTTCTTTTGATATGTCTGCTTACGACCTCCGAATATTAATGAACATATTGCAAAGTGGTTGGTTTGAACGAAGTTTCCAACATTATTATACACCTCATGAGTTTGATTGTAATGCACAAACTTGACTGCGCGATTTAAATATTTTTATTTGCTAGACTTCTCTTTTGAAGACCGGTTAACATTTGCGATGACCTACTGGTGGCACCTGCCGTTGAAGTGTAAAGTCGGAATAATCGGCTTTGGTCCAGGTCAGGATTAATATACTCTATTAATCCTGTCGGGATTAATATACTCTTGTTAATCCTAGTTCAAAGTATTGGCTCTAAGGGTTCAGTTTTCGGTTTTATAAAAAAACGTGTCTGTGTTTGAGTGTTAGCGCGCCCGCTCTAGCGTGTGTATAGCGCCGCAACGCTTTCAAATTGTCCTCTCGATGTAAGAACGTGCTATCACACACTCCCCATTCTCTTCCTCGTTTGTCATTAGAACCGCCGTTTCAATTGCATTCTGTAATTAGAAATAGACTCCCTTAAAAGTACTGCGTACACATTCACAAGGCTTGATGGTAATACTAAATAGTTTATGATTGTTGTTGTATCGGATATTTGAAGAGACTGACTGGTAAGCGGCATATATGTTTTGCTGCAACACGAAGGATGTTTTAAAAGATCCTGCGGCAAAGGGATCTTATCAACAAATCACAAGGTTCATGTTCTTTTTTGGACTTGCGGTTTGCCGTGAAGATATTGTTCATTGCTCTCTGATAACTTAAAAGATGAAATAGAATAGAAAAATTGTGAAGGATTGCGAGAATAACATTTTGAAATGAATTCTTCAGTTTCAGAGCTCTTGATATGAAACAACAGGCGGGATGAGTTATTATAGAAGGCTAGAAGAAAAGTTATTTTTATTATCCGTGAAAGTGCCTTAGGTATTTAGGTACAATGATGTATAGTATTTACTATAAAAACTTTCAGCCTATACTATGTCGATACCATCGAAAAATGTTCAGTACAAGATTCACTGGCTACGCTTTATTACTATTTCTCCCACGATTACCACTACTACGACTATAATAATACTGCTAATAAAATGCAGGTTCTTTTCCCTATCTTATTTTGCCGCGATTAAAAATACATGAATTGACCGTCGTCTCTTTAGTTTCGTCAGGAATTTGTGGTAAAGGTTATCTGATAAAAATTCACCTCAAGTAAGGAATAGCTTACTTGCTGGGCCTATAGGCTGGGAAATTATGAATGAAAATTTAGATTTTCTCTTCATTTTTCGCTTTGGTGACTGGGGCTTTAGGAACATGAAAAAGTAATTTAATTCGTTTAAGCTTCATGCAGGCCGTAACTGCTCAAGCTTAATATCTGAGAGTTGAACTGTGTGGAGAAGCGGGAACCGTAAACTTGCAATCTTACTCCTAAATCAGGTTCATACTCTTCTCCTGGGACCAGGCTGTGATTGACTTTGGCAAAGGAGCAACGATGTCATTTCCATGCAAACTTCATTTCGTGAAACCATAAGATTGTTGATTAGGGAACGAAACGATTTGTTAATTTATATGAAATATAAGAAAGTGGAATTCATTTCCAGAAACAAATTATTGCGCATCTCAGGCAGGATGGAAAGAATTTTATTTATCTTTGGATACACGGTTCATTTAACTTTGTATGCTGTAGACATTTTTCTCAGGTGAGGAGCGGTATCTATTTAGACTTTGAACGCTGTATTTTTATGGCGCCTCCACTGATCATCCTTAAGAAACACAAACCGTTTAATGAGACGCCCGAACTTATTTCAACTCGCCTTCATACATTTTTCTATTCATTATAAGTATGCAGCATGTGAAAATGTATTTATGGAACAAACCAATAATTCCGTTAGCTTCCTGAGTATTGGTTCCCGTAGCGTTCATAGTGAGGCGAATGGCATATTTGTCACGACTAAAACCAAACAGAGTGACAAATATTTCAATAGTTATTAATTGCATAATACTTTTCGAGGGTAATTCATTACTGAACTCAAAAGAATAATATATTTTGAGATTCTTATCTCTCTCTCTCTCTCTCTCTCTCTCTCTCTCTCTCTCTCTCCTCTCTCTCTCTCTCTCTTCTCTCTCAGAGACAAAGGAAAGCTTTTTAAAGATTTCCCCTTTGTTTTTTTTTTTTTATTTTTTTTTTTCAGGAAGAGAGTTTTGTCTCAGAGAGCAAAACTATTCTATCCGTTAATTCTCTTGATCTGTCACTAGATTTGTCTTTTTCAGTTTTACTCTTGTGTATTATCCACACACGATTTATCCATTTCATGTTTGCTCTCTCTCTCTCTCTCTCTCTCTCTCTCTCTCTCTCTCTCTCTCTCTCTCTCTCTCTCTCTCTCTCTCGGGGCACACGCGCGCTTGCAAAATGAAAAAAATTATATATCATTGGTAGATACCGTAAGCTGTTTTTGTGTAAAACTTGTTTGAAAGAAAAACAGTTCAAGGTAAGAGAAGAAAAACAGAAAAGGAATGGAAAAAAATATCTCGGGAAAAATAAGGCACAGCTCTTTGAACACGTTTTCTGCCAATATTATTTTTTCAAGAATTAATTAATGGACGTGAGAAATGGGGCTTCAGCCGGAAAAAAACATTTCCATGTAATTGCATTCTTCCCATTACTTCCTTAATGAATACAACTACAGCAAAATACTTTGGGAATGTGTATTTGTTGGACCTCTTGTTTGACGAGGCGGTATTGGGACGAAAGGGGATCCAAACACAAAGATTTCCAGCAGAATTTCTTTCAGGTTGTCGTACATTTACAAGCAATTTCTGAAATATTTCCTGAGTTGAAGGTGCTTTCGACCAGATTGCTTTGTTCCAAAAACACCAAAATGGTAAACAGAATTGTCGGGGGACCCACGGTAAACAGTTTTAACCAGGTCCAGCGGTAAACAAACGCTGTCAATAAATATAGACACAGGTTTCTTAAGCATATTTTATTAACCATAAAATGACGATTTTTAGCTTTCAGTTTACGCTAATGAACGCCAACGCGAAAGACATGCAGTATTAATCTGCTGAAGACTTGGTAGCATTCGTTAAGAATGGTCAGTTTCCCGTCTGTGGTGATTCCTCTTGAGTGAGATGTCTGTAAATGCCCTGGAGAAAACTTAAACATCACTGCGTTATTCCATTGCGTTCATAATCGGTTCCATGATTAATTAAAACCTGTTGCAGTTAAACGGACGATGTTCAAATTCTCTTCTCATTTTGTAATTCCTCCCACACTGAAATACTGAAACTGGAGATCAAACGTGCTGCTTGGACGAATGACCTTATCACAGTACCCAAAAGCACCTGGTATGGTTGTGGTAGGATAAGATAAAAAGTTTATCGTCCTGAAGGGGAAAACAGAACCTTGAAATGTCAGCGTTTCGTTTGAATTTCATCAAAATAACATGACACTATGTGGAGTATAGCGATATTGCTTGCAGACATTTTATTTTATTTTGATGTCTTTTCTATTTTTTGTTTGTTCCTTGCACACTTAGGCAAAGCCATATATCTGTTTGAAATTTATATATATCACACGTAATTTAATTTAGGCTACTAGATTATTATTACTACTACACTTTAGGAATAAAAATCTGTTCGTGTTTGGCAAGTCCATCAAGTGTTAGGCTCTGTTTCAAGTTATATATAAAGATGTCTATGAACAAAAAATCTCTATAAGAAAAAGAGCAATAGAGCCACCAAACCTTTATGTTTGTGGATGTTTTGCTTAATAAAATGTTTTCAAAATGATAGAGCTATGGCAAACTAATGGACTCTTTCGATTGCAGCATCAATGGCCTTACCATACCTCCAGGGATAACACCTGTCAAAAACTGTCAAACAAGGCCTGCTTTTCATTTGCATTTCAGTGAGAATATTCCGTTTTCGATGGCAAAAACATGACAGTTATGATTCGTTATGTGGTATCTTCAAACTTGACGTTAATTGTTTAAAAGGTAAACATAGATATATCGGGTGCCTAAAAAAATGAGGTATCGAACATCTAATTTCTTTTTTCTTGTGTAATTTGTATAATTGGCTTCAGTTGGTATTAATTTTTATCCTAGTGATATCTTCGATTTATTTAAGAAAAAAAAATACGATCTGAACTTCATTTCAAATTAAACTCTGATCCTTGTAGCTTTAAAAGTAATAGATCCTTTCCAAATGGGTTTTGCCTGTAGGATATCGTTTCATTTCGAATAAGATCCCTTCCGTGATATATTGACAACATATATATATGTATATATATATATATATATATATATATATATATATATATATATATATATATGTATATGTATATATATATATATTATATCCACTCTGCCGATGTCAGATGTACATAAGTGTTTTTGTTGCTGACGCAGGCAAGTGTTGGTCACTTACTACAAGAAGAGCAAACTACCACCACCTGATGGCGTTATGTCAGAACATGGTTTAAAAAAAAATGAGCAAAGCAAGTAACATGACTTCTTACGAAGATGATCAGAGTTTCTCTGGTGATATGCTGGAAATTTAGCTTGAATTCACTCCTCACTCATCAACGAAGTTAAATTCCGTAGACTTTCGGTTAACCAAAGCCACTCAGTGTCTTTTAAAAATAGAATAGCCTGAGAGACTGTTCAATAGTTTACGTTAGATTACCGAACAATAGTTCTTTTATTCTTGATGAAGTAGTCTTTTTAACACGCAATACAATCTGCAATATTATAACCTCTGTCTTATCTTTAATGGAGATAGCCTGCTTTACTCGTTTGGCCAATGTTCAGCATTTTTTTTTTCCTTTTCTCGTGGTAATCATGTATTTGCCAATAGATATTTCTCTTTGTCTTTATTGGGTTCATCGTAGAGCAGAATTACCGACAACATTCTCGAGGGTTAATCGCGATTGTATTTTTCCCTCCGTAATGTAGCACTTTGATTGCCTCTCATCGCTTGGAATTACTATACCCTTGAATTTCGTTTAAGAAGTATATAGCTGTTTTTTTTTTATATTATCACGATGTGTTACTTCTTCAAACACACACACACACACATATGTGCATATTCACTGATATCGTGATCGGTTTATTCATGACTGTTTCTACATTAAGATGTTAATGTTTGGTTACATACACTTATGGGCATTAGTCATATTATTTTAAGAAAATTACATTATAGTTTATTTCTAATTTTCTGTGATATTCAAGATTATATTACTAACTTTCTTCATATTCCTCACGAAGACTACTGAAACTATCCGATCCGGCTTCAACTGCATTCATGTTAGCATAACCAAATACCCAGAGTAATTGGTATTTCTGTAGCATCAACAAAGGCTAATGTCTATAGTACAGAAAGGGTTATACTGCTGCTCTGGTCATAGATATAAAACTTGCCTTGGGATTATTGAGCGTTAGAGAGAAGAAAAGAGAAAATAAAATGATAATAATCCCATTAGATTATTCTCAAGATATGAACAAGCACCTTATGTTGTAGCTGAAAAGCTATGACCGATATACTAGGATATGACAGGGCACCCATGCGGATTACACCCGACACCATTGTTTAGTCTGATAAACCCTCCCCGCCCCTTTTCATGGTTTTTTAATGACATCTCGACTTCATTCTAATACGCCAAATTCAGATGACCTCAAACACCCGGGTAAATAACAAAGAAGACGACGATTATTGTTATTTTTCCCCTTGGAGAAAATTCAAATTTTTGCAAAAAATATAAAAAATTACTTCCAGCGAACAACCAAACCTTTTCATTCTTAGAGAGAGAGAGAGAGAGAGAGAGAGAGAGAGAGAGAGAGAGAGAGAGAGGTTTTTAAAATAAAAGAAGGGGAAAGAGGGAAAGCGGTCCTTTGAAAGAAAGTTGGTTGTTTGGTAGGCGAAAGAAAATGGTGTTATGGATGGGTTTTGTGTTTCTCCTCGTCCAAAGGTATAGAATTTGTGGTTCTCTGTTGCATATTTTTGTGTGTAAGGAAGAAATATTCTAAGAATATCACATATTGAGGATTACCCTCCTGTTTTGAGAATGGGAAGTGGAGGTGTGAGGGTAAGTTCTTACGTCGAGAGAACAATTTGAAAACAGGAAAGCGTTACGGCGCTATACACACGCTTGAGCGCGCGCTCACACACAAGAATGTTTTTCGACAGAGACCGAAAACTGAACCTTAGAGCCAATACTGTGTCCAAGGATTAATAGAGTATATTAATCCTGATTTCGACCAAAGCCGATTACTCCGACTTTCAACTTCAAACGCAGGTGCCACCAGAAGGTCATCGCAAAAGTTAATTCGGTCTTCAAAAGTGAAGTCTAGCAAAGAAAATATTTAAATCCCGCAGTCAAGTTTGTGCATTACAATCAAACTCACGAGGTGTATAGTACTGTTGGAAACTTCGTTCAAACCACCTTGCAATATGTTCATTACTATTCGGAAGTCGTAAACAAGATATATTACAAGAAAAAAAATAACAGCGATTTTCAAAGTGATACCATGCTTATCATTATGACTGGTACGCATCCCAAAGATATCAGATCATTACTTCTGACAACCACCAAATTTTCTCTTAAACACAACTGACAGCTAAATTAGAGATTTTATATTGCTATTACAGAGTGACCTATGACCTTCACATGACCTCCACAGTATCTCAACTCCAACCGCGAATCAAGAGCCTCTTTAATTAGATGCGAATCAGATCAGAAAACCGCGGTTCTTGTCAATGCCTTGAATGAACACAACTCCCTATGTGTTGCCTGAAAATGAAAACAGGTCGAGTTAAAGGGTTTTTCTCCCTAAGTGTGCATTTGAAAATAGAAAGTACTGGAGTCATGTTCGATGAGAGGTATTTATGAGAAATTAATTTAACTGACACGCTACATATGACGAAGTGGTCAATATTTATACAGAAAGTTTATAGCAGATACATTGTGAATATGGCAGTAACCATTTTCATGTTTTATCTTGTGGTGTGTCTTAGGAGAAAATTAGTTTGATTTAAATGTATATAGTATATATATATATATATATATATATATATATATATATATATATTATATATATATATATATATATATATATATATATATATATATATATACATATACACACACACACACACACACACACAAGTGATTGTTTTTATCGTTAAATCACACATAATATACTCTCAAATATTTAGCCCCAAATATTCTGATACCGGAGTTACTTTATCGTGGGAGTAACTTACACCCAAAGGAATTATATGTGATGACTGCATCTACCCTAGCCGGAAGTATGTGATAACTGCATGGGTACCCCAGCTGGGAATCGAAACTCATCCATTTTTTTGGAGAGACAGTGACGACAGTGACTCATCCATTTAACCGTTGAGAGAGATATGTTATTTTGGGCGCTGTTAGTCCAACTCAACCAATCTCCACTCTGAGTGGTAAGTGCTAAGTTTGTTACACGTTGTTGCTGTATTTATAATGGTTTTATGAATGACTCATACGTGACTTTTTTATACTCTTAAATATTAAGCCACAAATAAACCATTAATATGGAATTCACTTTACCTCTGGGCATACCTTTCACCCAAGGGGAATTATATATGCTAAGTTCATCTGCCCAGGCCACTTTGTGGGAAAGGTGATCCCCATAATGAGCAGGCACGAGCTAAGTTTTACTTCCCACAAATCATCAGCCTTTTGTTTATGTTATAAACTGTAATGCTTGCACAACAAGTTGTAGGATTCTCTCCAAAATGGAAATACTGAGATTGTTATCTTTGTAAAACTTTTAGCTGAGCTAAATTGGGACGTGGTTATTTTTTTTTTTTTATTTTTCTCATTCAGGATATAGCTTATTACATTTTGTTCTTATTAGTGGTTTACTGTTTTGAACAATTTTAAATATTTCACGTAAAACTACACACTCTGCTACGTGCATTTTTACCTTGTTACGTATTTCTAAAGTTATTTTATATTATGTTGTCGTTCTTCATATTTTTATTTTCTTTTATATCTTATACCACTTAACTTTTTCAAGAGTCCATTTTATATATTCGTTTTTCTAGTCCGAGGTCATCATTATGAAAGCTTTAGACCTTGCGCGAGGGCCCAATCCCATATTTAAAAAAAGTTTTCTCCCATGTTTTTTTGTTGGAATTTTTGACCCAGTTCTGCCGCTAAATGAAAATTTACAAAATGTCGAGCAAACTGCATTGGCGGACCAAGGAAATGAAGTAAAAATATGACATTTTATGGAGAGAGAGAGAGAGAGAGAGAGAGAGAGAGAGAGAGAGAGAGAGAGAGAGAGAGAGAGAGAGAGTTACTTAGATTTAATTGCAACCTCTGCATCAGTATACGAGAATACCAGGTTGAGTATTCATTCCTGATTATCCTGCTTCATTGTTAATATTTCTTACCTTTTCGTAAGAGGTGATCGAGAACGATGAGGTTATGATGTTTGTTGAATTTATTTATGGCTTTGCAGAAGTGACCAACATGATTATACCAATTGGAAAGGAACGCATTCATGCCCAAATGAGGCTAGAACCAGTGACATCTACTGAGTATGTTGACCATCAGGAAAAACTTTGTTCTGAATAGAGGACATCCACAAGATATGCCAGTTAACCCAAAGCTTTGATTCCTTGAAAACTATTTTGCATGTTAGGTTATTCCATTTAGTACTTGTCCTATGAAAGATGACATAGGAAAAGGTAAAGAAATTAGAGAGAATTGGATATTGAAGTTGTAAATATCAAGCTGAATTGAAAAACCTGTGAAAATAATTGTTCCTGGATTTATGTTTGGCGGGAAAGCATTCTCTTCAACAGCCCAGGAAACAAAGTGCTATTGCTTGAGAGTTAAGAGGATTCGAGTTGAAACTTCACGTCCAAAGGAGGTTATATAAAGACCAGGCAAACTGTAGTGATGATAAACAAATCAAGGAATAGGAAAAAGGTTAAGATTTCCCTAGAAAGGCTCCAGATTGACAGTAGTACTGAAAGTTGTGTGATTAATTATAGCTTCACGTTTTACACGCTTGTTGTTCATAGTGTTCTGGGCTTTGAAACTAGAAACAGAAAGGACTATGGCGGAAGAATGAAAGTTACAGAGTGCCACGTATGACACTGCAGCCTCCAATCCCTAAAATGAAGGTGAGAATAATTGTACATGGATCGCCAGATTTCGAATTATGCAGTAGTTGGATTAACAATAATATTTGAAAGGGATTTTTTTTTTTGTCCAATGGGTCCCTTAATGTCGGAATTATCGGAATTGCATCAGCAATAGTTAAACGATTTTTGTCTGGTCCCTTTTTTGAATTACATTTCTACTGTAAGTCAAAACTACTGTACATTTTTTCGAGTCTCTCTCTCTCTCTCTCAGATGTACAGGCCATATGCAGTTTTGTAAAGACCAGCTATTAGCTCTGCATCCACGCACTGGTTGTCAGCGCTCTTTCATTTTCAATGCTCATTTTGGTAGGAGTGGGATAGAATAAAACCAGTTTCGTAAAACACAATGAAAGACAAAGACATTTGCTCTTTTGATGTCTGCCAAATTCGTATGGTATGGAGTGTAAGATATAAGTGGGATAGTTACTGAGAGCGAATTTTTATTTTAATATTTAGTATGGAAGTTCTTCATTGCATTATCTGTGATTAATTTAAAACACGAGAAAAAATCTATTGTCTGTGAGGTTACTATTCAACCACAAAAATCAAAGTTCACCCTATTACACGATCCGTCTGTCAGAAGAGTTTTTGAATGATTTCCTATTTTTATACTGAATGTTTTCAAACATGAGGTGAAACAACTGTAAAATATTTTTGAGTACTTCGATCTTTTTAATAGACTTGAAATATTAATTTTATTTCGTACAGGTTCATGAAAATCATGTCAGGTTTTTCAGATTTCTGTTCACAGATTAAAACGGAAACATGAACGTTGCCTTACTTGTCCATCAGTTTTGCTGTACTCGCAGAATTTTTGCTATGCAATTTTCCTGAAGTAATTTGTCGTAACAGTCTGGCAGTTTTGAAATTATATTTGTTCATTTTGACCAGTACAATATTGCTTTAGTCGTTACCCATTTCTTCTAGTAATTTTGGTATAATTGTTATTTTTCCTCATTTTATCTTTGCTTCCTGATAACTTCTAATGTCTCTTTTAAAATTTCATAGTCGTTGCTTATCTAGTCCGAAAGTTTTGTAATTTCGCATCAGGTAGCCAATTTTTTTTTTTTTTTTTTTCGTAATAATGGTTCATTATGTTCAGCAGTTTTGTGCTCAACTTCCCCTTTCCCCACATCCGCGGGCCCCCTTTTTTTTTAAGAAAATAAGTTGTTCTAGAAGGATGAAGAACACTGACCTCACCATGGATTATGTCGAAATCACTTTGTGATGAGATCGTTGAATGACCGGAAAAGCTGATTGTTTGTCTCTACAAAGAAAACGTTACATATATAGTGCTTTTAAAATACCACTTGCACCAGAAATAAGTCTGGGATATTGGTCGTTAGCCAAAGTAATTAATTCAACTCTTGTAAGTGCTTCATGTTTTGGATACTGATGAATTTAATTAAATTTATTTCTTCTTCTTCTTCTTCTTCTTCTTCTTCTTCTTCTTCTTCTTCTTCTTTTGATAATTATAATTACTGCACATATTTTTCATCTCAGGCACGTGTATTGCGGAGAATTGTCAGCGGGTGTTTGTCGTTTTATTACTTTCTTTTTCCTTCTATCTGTCTGTCTGTTGGAAATATGTGAATGTTCTGACGGTCGTGAATCCTCTTGCGCTTTCATTAGTATTATTACGGTTTCGCTCTTGTTGAATCTTTGCATGTGAAAATAAATGATTTTGATTGCGTCGTGTATAGCAAGGGAATATTAATTGCATAAGACTTTTTGCTAATTGAATTTTATGAATGTTTAGGTTTGTGTTTCCTGATAATAATGATAATGATGTGCTTTTGGTACAGAGTGTAAGAGTAGACGTAAACATTGCAATATTGATTATTATTATTATTATTATTATTATTATTATTATTATTATTATTATTATTATTATTATTTGAGTTTTCCTTTTAACCCGATTTGAAAGAGCTACGGAAATCTGTCGGGAGACTCTTTTTGTGTTTGACGTACGATTTTTTGTGTGATATAATCTTCCTTTGAGGAAACCCTTTGGAAAAGAAAATCATTAGAATACCAAGATAAAAGGAGTTTTTTTTTCCCATATTTTTTCCACTTGTTTTCTGATAGCTCCTGGGCAAAGATGAAAATGACGTACCTTTGGGGTCAAGAAAAGAAACGACAAACTAGTCAAAAGTTGCGCATATTATATAAATATACCTCACCACGGCTGTTGATGTTGAACTATACTTTGTTGTTGTTTTCACTTTTGTGTACACATTTTTTGTTTGCATTTGTGGTTGTGTTTGTGACAGTAATAACGGACATACATTTTGAATAAGCTTTATTTTTACATACCTCACGAATTTGGAGAAAAGTAGAGGTAGGAATCGAATTATTTCTTTTCTGTTTACGATAAATCGTTGAAGTTGTTGTATTGCCGGTACCCAGTCGAGGTACAGAATATACTTTATTATAAAGAACAGTTTACACTGGCGCCCTTTTTCACGTTGCTACAGTTGGTCGTTGTAAGATATTAATTTTTTTAACATTTACTTTTCCCTGACTAGGCAGTTAGTCGTGTAAATGTACAAATCGCACTGGAGAAAACTGTACAATATATTCAAAGGGTAGAGCGTTCGCTAGGGGAACATTCTTAGAAATTGGTCTGTCTAGTCCGGCGCTGTCTAAAGCTCAAGTAGTTGTTGTTGGTGCAAGACTGTCGTAAAGGATAGGCGTTCACGATTATAACATCCTGAAGTTTGAAAAAATCAAATACTGTTGTTGCCTTAGGATACAGAGTACCAGCACAGACAGGAACCTGAACTAAAATGTGGTTCGTAAAAGTTACTCTTCTCAACATGTAAGAGGGTCAGATCGACGATGTTTCACCAAAATTAATATGTTAGTCATTCAGATTTGAAGACATTCTATGTGTGGTTTATTTTGAGATCAAAAGAAATGAAGTGCTGAATTGAAGGCATTTAGTGTGGTTCATATGTCTAATAAAGCAGTAAGACTTATAGTATAACCATGTAAAAATAAGGACTGGTGTATATATGTACATACATATATATATATATATATATATATATATATACATATATACATGTATATATGTATATATATATACAGTATATATATATATATATATATATATATATATATATATATATATATATATATATATATATATATATATTTATAAATATGTGAAATTTGCCTTGCCCCTAGTAAGCACCAGGTCCAGCGGCCCAGGTGGTAGCACTTGGCTTAAGGCCCCAAGCTCAGGGTACAAGCACATGCGGCCTCGTAGGTTTACATCTCTTAAGGGAAAGGCTAGATCTACCACTGATAGTTGTAGCCTTGCTCCGGAGGAACGCCAGAAATCATTGACAGCGGGAGGACGGAAAAGGATGAAGTCGTTGAGTGCTTTGTCTCTTCGGCTTCAACTCTGGATGCCTGGTGGATGACGTTTGTTAAAAACTGATAGGCAGCGGCAGGGGTCGTTGGCTTTAGTCAGCAACGAACTGTATTGATTGTGCCACTCATATGGATGGGCACGATTTAGAAATTGGCCCCCCGTCCCGACAATTGGGGCTGCAGGGGATCTCTCGGTTTTTAAAAACTGGAACGTAAGAACCCTAATCAAATTGGAAAGATAAAGCCAGCTGAAATGAATAAGTGACATATGGACTGGACATGTAGTTGTTTGTGAATTGAATTACGTTGCAAAGGAATGGGAAAAAGAAGACTGGAAGAAATTAATATTTATATTCAGGAATAGCAGATGGAATTGATAGAGGAGTAGGCATGGTCTTGATTTCAAATACACAAAAGTCACTAAGTAAGTGGAAAGCAGTGAGGAAGAGATCACTGCTGACAAGATTAAATCAGTATTACTCTGCAATATTGGGAAAACTTATAGAATAAAATGCATCACAAAATAATGACAGGTTATTGGGATTGCTGAAGAACAGTGATAACCAGTACAGGGGTTCTTTAGTTGGAATTTAGTAAATGACTGCAAAGGCCAATCAGAAAATTGATAGATTAAATACTGTTTGGAAATCAGTCAGGATGAAATTGCATACGGTAGTAAGTACAAGTCAGGTACGATCCGTATTACTATATGGGCATGAATCTTGGTATGACGGAGAAATTATATCTTAAAGACCAGAGGTAACAGACTTTGCATAAAAGCCAGAAAGTAGTGGACTACAGGAAACACGTTTTTAAATTGTTCAGAATTTTAGAATTATTCTTCAAATTCTTCCATTTGAAATCTTCTGATGTCATTGATTGGGAAACAATATTTATCCCCCTCAGTGTGGAAAATATATGAAGAAATCGGTTGAACTGTTTTGCTGTTTTAAATACAGTTATTTAAATACAGTTTTGGTCGCTTTTACATGAACTCAACCGCACGTGAATACTGCACACAGATGATGTCCATGTAACGCAAACATTCTAACGCAATTTGTTCATTAAAATCATTGGAAACCTCGAAAACCTTGCTGTATTAGATTTATTGATACCTGTGGAAGCGATAGCTAAGAGTGCTTGAAACGTACATAGTTAAATCAGCTTAATATTAATAGGATTGACAAGATCTCTCTCTCTCTCTCTCTCTCTCTCTCTCTCTCTCTCTCTCACACTCTCTAAATTTTCATTTGAAAACACACACCTGGGAGGCGGCCACTTGTTGATGAAAAGACCAAGGATAGAAAAACTATCCATATTTTTCACAAGCCGTATAGCCAGCATGCGAATCATACACAAGTACACAAAGAAAGAAAGACAGAATTAGGAATAGAGACACACACACACAGTATCGGTGAATCGCTCTGTTCATGTGCTATCAAGTTACTGTTTATTTTTGCATGGAATTTTCATGTTTACTTATATAATATAATATATATATATATATATATATATATATATATATATATATATATATTTATGTATGTATATATATATATATATATATATGTATGTATATATATAATATATATATATATATATATATATATATATATATATATATATATATATATATATATATATATATATATATATATATATATATATATATATATATATCTCGGCATACGCCCCTCAACAAGCGGGTAGTGAAGAGGAGAAGGAGGAATTCAGAGGAAATTAGAATAATATATCGAAAGGGTTCCGGGACGTGAACTATTAATGTTATCTGGGGACATGAATGCCCATGTAGGTGACGATTTAGTCATTATAGCAGACACAGAAGAAGAACTGCAAGAAAGGTTTTAGCATGGAAAGGAGCCCTAGAAAGAAAAGGATTTAAAGTGAACATTGGAAAGACAGAGCTAATGACTAGTAGTAGAGACGGACATGAAGAAGTAAACATTCAAGTGGGAAGATGGTACAGTGCTAAAGCAGAACAATGAGTTTAACTATTTGGGATCAATAGAAAACAGAAGAGGGAGGTGCTGAGAAAGCAATGAGACAGAGAGTGACAAGAAAAGCATGGCGAAAATGGAGAGAAGTAAATGGAGTTGTTTCGGTTAAGAATCAAGACAAGAAATGCCATTAAAGCTCAAAATGAAGATTTATAAGATAAAGTTGTCAGGCCTTTACTATTTATATGGGGCAGAAACTTGGGCACTTAAGAGGAAAGAGGAGGGACTGTTGGAGCGAACCGAGATGAGGATGGTGAGATAGATTGCTGGAATATCACTACTGGAAAGGAGGCAGAGTCAAGATGTAAGAAGAATGTGGTATATGTAATGTAAAGGAGAAGGCTAGGAGGGAAGCATCTGAGATACTATGGCCATGTAATAAGAAGAGAGGAGGTGGAACCAATCAAGAGAGCTAAGAACATGCCAGTGATGGGGAGGAGGAGGTGGGGCGTCAACGGATCAGATGGATGGATGGGTGAAAGAGATGGGTGAGGTGGGGCTGTGGAAGATGCTAGGAATAGAAATAGATGGAGAAAGTTGACTCTGAGCGGCCGGACCCTGCTATACAGGGACTAATAAGGTTGAAAGAAGGAGAAGAAGATTATATATATATATATTATATATATATATATATATATATATATATATATATATATATATATATATATATATGTGTCCAAGTGTGTGTGTGTGTGTGTGTGTGTGTATGTGTATATATATACATTTATATATATATATTTATATATATATATATATATATATGTATATATATATGATTATTATCACTTTGTATGTGATAATTTTATCAAGAGAATAGGTGAAAAATAAGAAACAAAGGACAATCCGGTTTCTGACTTTATTTCCAAGAGAAGTGGTTAATGGCTTGGAAATAAAGTCGAAATGGTCAGACCAAGAAGATTTCTTATTTTTCACCTGTGGTAATGTGATATATATATATATATATATATATATATATATATATATATATATATATAATATATATATATATATATATATATATATATATATATATATATAATGTATATATACATCGTCACATCTAAAGCATAGGACAAAATTGTCATTGTGAAATTCGACCATTGATGTCTATCTTGTGCTTTATCTTCCACAAATCAACTCGTTTCCAGCCTCCCACCGCAAAAGTTCTCATCGAAGTAGGTCTGGACCGCCCAACTCTCCTGGTGTCCAAAGGAGTCCAGCTGACAGTTTTAATAAGTACTATTCTTCCTAGGACAATCTAGGACATGTAAAACCATCTCCATCTCCCTCTCATCTTTATGTGGAACATCCGTAATTTCCTCTATGGTCAAACATTTGCATTCTATCCTGCCATCTGACTCATGACAGTTCTTCTTATTGCTTCATTCTCAAATCAACATCTTTCAGATTTAGTTTTTGTTACACCATGATGCGCGTTCATAGAGCAATACAGATCATACCAGGATATTATCTTACTTTGGTATGTTTTTTCAGTTTATTTGGTTTCCAAGTCTTATTCAGCCTCCCAGTTGTTTAATTTGCTTTTGCAATCTTTCACTAGTGTAAAACTCGAGAGCACCTGTGTTGGACATTACTGTTCCTAAATATTTGAAAGATAGTCTCCTCAATAATTATTTTATCCATCTAATGTTTATTTCATACTCTGACCTCAATACTTCTGATTTTCGTCGATTTATGTTGAGTCCAGGCCTCTAGTTATTTGATAAATTCTTTTAAGCCTGCTTCGTAAATTTTGTGGTGCTTTGCTGCTTGTAACAGGATCATCTACGTGTTGCAAGTCAGTCAAGTGCCTGTTCCAATCTGAGAATGTTAGGTTGGTGGAAAGAGTATGTCCTTCTTCATAAAAATTTTTATGTCAGAGGCACTGGACTGCATTTGCAAAACCACATTCCGTCACTTTTGCATGTAATCTGATTCTAATTGGGCTGTTAGGTCGTGCAATAAGGTTCAGTGACATCCTCATTAAAAATAACTAGGTCGATCCTCCTCAATATGCAGAGATAAGTACCCTTACTTCCCTTCAGGTGTGGGTGTTATTTTTCATACTTCCATCGAGCAAAGCATTCCCAAGGACTTTGAGGACGAGGGCTTTTGTATCTTTATATCATCTGTGATCGACAATTAGAAAGATTTGAATTCCTGTTGTACTGGCACGTTTTTAGGAGAATTCATTTGTTTACGGAGTAATCGGTTTGTAGTTTGTAATTTTCATTATTTTTAATAGTAATTTGCTTTAAATATCAGTTGCTTGTTCATTTATGAAGTTCATAAGGATTGAAGTAGTTATGTGAATTTTTACGAATCCAGGAAGCTCTATTATTATTATTATTATTATTATTATTATTATTATTATTATTATTATTATTATTATTATTATTTTTTGTTGTTGTTGTTGTTGTTGTTGTAGTGGTTCTTATTTAAGCTATTTGTCATTTTAACCTATTTCTATAGAACACAGGAAATGATTGACATTTTAGTAAGTTATCCACACGATGGAATGCCAATACATATCAAAAGAAAAAATTCGCTTGCATAAAAATGACGAAGACAATATTAGAATAAGATTAGTTATAAACATATAGGTAACCATCACTTGAAAATAAGCTAGGTGGAAGAGTTTTTTGTTGTGTAGGTATTCAAGTGAGGTATATATGTATAACTGTATCCGTTGGGTTCTAGAGTATCACCATTATTTCACATACGCGTTGTTATTTCTTATTTTGAAGTTTTACCACTTTTTTCTTTTATGCTGCTTTCTTTTTTTTACCGTCTTTTGGGTATTATTCCAAAGTACATGCAGTAGCGTATATAGTACCGCCCTTTTTATGTCCCCTGTGGCTGAGTGGTATTATTGTGTTGCCTGGCAAATCTCAAGTCATCTGATTAATTACATTACATGCTATGCTTTCCCTCTGTACTGTACCACGATGATGTATATGGTAAGTATGTTGTATGCGCGAGCTATAGATAATATTTTGTTTTACTCTCTTCTGTTGGTTCTTTTAATACACAGGCATACACCCTCCTTCACAAATTGACATACACACTCACAAACATGCATATATTTATATACCAGTATGTATATTTATATATGGATATGCAGTATATATATATATATATATATATATTTATATATATATATATATATATATATATATATATATATATATATATATATATATATATATATATATTGTGCTTGTGTGTACTTGAATCGTGATCGGGTAGCGGATTGTTATCAAAGAGATTCTGTCGATTTGAGAATAAAACTTTAAGAAAAATATTAGGAGTCTGATGACGGGATAGGGGTAGAAATAATACCATAAGGGAAATTACGGAAGTTCCATATATAAATGAGGTAATGATGAAAAGAAGATGGAAGTGGTTTGCATATCTTTCACACAACCCCGGGAGAGTAGTACCTACTATGAGAAGAGAAGTTGGGGATAAATGGGGATTTCTGGAAGATAAGCACATGAAAAATACGAGTGGCAGAATTTCACGCGGCGTTGTATGGTAATGGTTATATATATGTGTGTATATATATGTATATATGCATGTATGTTGTATACATACGGTACATACAATATGAATGCGAACAGTCTGAAGGACAGAGGTTCCGAGACTGTTTTTTATATTGTTTCAGTAGCATCAAAACTCATTTTTTTCTTTCCATTTTAACCGCATATGGTTTACCCTAACTTCGGCATTGTTTATCAGTTCTAAACCTCCTTTTATAGTTCTTGTACACTGGGGACAAAGACTGGCAATCTCCTCTTGCACCTGCTTTGAAGCAAGACAGGAAATTATGCTTTATCTGACTTCCCTCCACAACCGATGACGGAAGAAGGCAAAGTGTTTTAAATTTTAAAGTTCAAAGATATCGGCGATTATTTGAAATGATGTAAGGTTGATTTTAGTATTCGTAAGGTAATTCTTTGAAACCTGAGATTGGCCGCTACTTTCGACCAAGAAATGGTAAGGCAAGCAATTTAACGCTTCTAAAATGACTTCCAAATCCATACGATTCTGGTTTGGTATTGGGAGTAGCCCAGAGCTACGAATAACAACCTGCATTTTATTGAAAATTTTATTCATTTATTCTACTGCGTCAATAGAACTGATGCAGTTGTTCAATAAGGGTATACCTATTAGTAACACCTCAGTTTATTGAAGCTGTCCTTACGTAATGAGAGCACGTGCCCAAGTTCTTAAACAAGTTACAGTATATTTAACCAGAGAATACTTATAGCAGAAGAAAACTGATAAACCTGCGAGTTCAGTGTTCATAATTTCCCTTATTACTTGGTATGGGCTTGGCGCTACCGCCTAAAAATGGTTACGCTAAAATAGGAAAAGTAAAATTACTGCTGACCTGCAATGAACAATATCGAAAAGGGACAATCACACCAATACAACCACGACCAAAATCCCATTGTTCATTAGACAATCCTGGGTGCAATTAGGGGAAGAACGTTTTCGGAGAAACTCACGCGAAATCGTGTTTTGTCTAATAAAACAAGAGACCCCATCTTCATAATTGTTTTCTGCATGAGCTAGAAAAGCGAAGGAATTCTTAACAGGAACGAACAAAGGTCTGCTTCAACAATATCCCATGAATATTCGACATACTTAAAAATATTGACTCATTCACATAAATAGTTATATGGGAGTAACAAAGACCTGATTGCAAGATGCGCAACCACCAAGGCGCTATAAAGGTCACAAAGTACAACATTAAAAGCAGGTTTCAATTAAAGATATAATAGGTTTTTCGGCTTAGTGCTGTCATGGGGAACGAGTTCTGAAGCGGGAAATAATATAAATTTAGATATCAATAACGATTTTTTCAGGAAGAACCTCTTATGAAGAGGAGGATATGTAACGGGGATTTTATTCAGAAAACTTACAAAGTTTCAAGGATTAGCCTGTCCTCCGTCGACTAGTTGGAGGACACTGCAACATACATACGTACACACACACACACACACACACACATATATATATATATATATATATATATATATATATATATGTATATATATATTTTTTTTTTATTATTTTTTTTTCTGACTCACACCGGGAACGAACCTCGGTCACCCGAGTGACAGGTGAAGGCAGTACTGACTCAACTACCAAGGTCATAAACGAAGTTGGAACTTGAGGACACCGTACCCGAGGTTTTTTCCGGGCAGGCTCCTGAGGCCCAACATACATACAAGGAAATTTTACCCTCCTCCCCGACCCATCAGTGATTCAGTCGGTACCATTTCATTCGAATTACCCCTTAGAGTGTACTTGGGTTCCAACCTCTTTTACGACTTTGGCAGTTTAGTTGGTACCGTCTTGGCCTGTCACTCGGGAGACCGAGAGATTCGTTCCAGGTGTAAATCATAAATTTATTTCTGTGAAACACGTACTCATGCGTTCATTATTTCAATCACACACACATATATATATATATGTATTTATTTATTTATTTATTTATTTATTATAGTTTTGCGCATATTTACAAGTAGTAACATACTCATAGATGAAACTACAAGTCAGTGTATCTCATCCAGTATATGATAGTGCAATGCAACCTAAAGCTGATCTGCCGGAGTCCCGAGGGAACGGATGGTGAGTTCATGGAAAAGAGCATCGTCAAGTAGCAAATGTTGGTAATGGAATGAGATGTGACGTCCATTGTGGGTCAGAGGTCAGGATTTATCTTTCAAATGTAGATGGCTTTTCAGTATTATCAGAATATTTCAGTTCCCTAATGCCTCCTATCTCTGTGGATGTTTTTAAAATCTTTTCTGTCTCCTTTGAACCTTAGCTCTCATGGTATCTCAGTATTCTTAGCTCTTCTGCAGAGTGTGAAGCGGCGGATATCACACCGGAGGACAGTTCTTTTCAGAATGTATTTTACCCGAGCTGAATCTGTATTTAGAAATTTTGCATTTCATGCATAAAATGCTGAAATTTAAAGCAATACGTGCTACGTTGAAGAGGATGGGAGTTCTTAAATATTTTTTTTTAACGCTGGAGGATTCGAGAAAATAAGTGTTGTAGAATAACATATCTTACCAAGGCATCACCATAGTCGTGCATATCATTTATTATTTGAAGTATCTTGATGCGAGGGAACTTCGACTGTGCAGGGTCAGAGGGAGAAGTGTTATGGTGGGTAGACTGTGGTAGACATAGTGACTGTTTTTTTTCCTTTGAAGCGTTGAGTTTTTTGACGTAATTTCTACTCTGAGTCCTATAGCCTTCTCTACTGTAGATCTTTCTTTCTTTTTTCTGATGGGGCAGAAAAAGCAGATCTTATATCCAGATTATTTCTTTACCCTTTTATTAACCTCTATTATCCAGAATTCTCGATTAAGAAGGAATAGCATTAAAACATCTGTGACGTCGACATCCGTAGCGGGGTAGCGCCTTCAGTGCACCTCATGCGGTGCACTGTAGGCATTACTTAAGTTTCTGTGCAGCATGCCTTCGGCCCCTAGCTGCAACCCCCCCTTCATTCCTGTCACTGTGCCTCCGTTCATGTTCGCTTTCTTCCATCTTGCTTTCTACCGTCTCCTAACAATTGTTTCATAGTGCAGCCGCCAGGTTTTCCTCCTGTTACAACTTTCAAACCTTTTTACTCTCAAATTCCCTTCCAGCGCTTGTCCTTTGGCCTAAATTCTATATTCCTTCCTTCCATGAAAGCGCTCGCCCATACATTGGATATTTGGGCCATTCGCATCCTTCGCGCAGTAGAGCCAGAACATTTTAGATGTTATTTTGTCCTGCCCTCTACTAATATCGCTGAAATACATGCCGTTTTCACCTACCTATTTTCATCCATTATTACCAAATGATGATCAAGCCACGTCATACACGCTTATTCCTCTTTATATTTTTGCTACATTTTTGTCCAGTCTTTACATTGCCACTGGTTCAGTTTTTTTTACTCTATTTAACTGGCAAATTTGATAATTGAAAATAGGATTGCAAAGGTAAATATTTCCTACAGAATACTTCATTGTAACCGTCACTCACGCTCAGTAAGCTATATGAAACAATGAGCAGTGCTTTTTCTGTATAGTCAAAAGAAAAAATAACAACTGACTATGGAGGTTATGACGATATGCCATAACACACATACATGTAGATTTAATTTTATACCATGATCGTTTGTAGAATTATAAAAGAAAGATGTCATTAGTTCTGTTTTTCTAAAAAAAAAAAAGTATTCTCACAAAAAATAAATGAAACCCTTTGTCATTGTGATCAAAATACAATGTCAATTAAAACCTACACAATGGGACATTGTGCATGGCATGTGTGATTCACCATTTTAGCTTTGATCCATATTGGAACTCGTGACTGCACGCCTGGGACTCATCTGTTTGCGAGCTTGTTTCTGTACATTCATCGTGCATGCTATATTCTGCTCAAAGAATTCCTTATTTTATCGTTGGCGACATTAGAAGGTGCATTATCAATGTTTCGTCTTGCAGCGAAGTAAAAGTTAGTTACACTTAGACTGTTGTCGGCTGAGAATTCTTTTTAAGGCTTTAACAAGAATCTCACCCGCATTTCATCATCACAGACTATTGTTTGTTGGTGGCATAAGCGTGGGAGTTGAAGTATTGCATCAAACAAAGTCTGGGACAGTAGAAACTAGTCATTTTTAGTTAATTACTACAATTATAGAGGCTCTGAGGTAAAGGTGTCTACATCATGGGCATTAAAGTTCGGATAGCTTTGACAGTTTTAGGTATATACTCAAGATACCTTCCATGAAGATTCTGTGTCAAAGATAAAGGTTTACTGCGATACCTAGTTAATGTGCAATAAATGGTAGGGGTTTCTGTTACTGTTGGGTTGGTCAAGTCATCCTTACCTTAGTGCATGTGATATAAAAGCAAGAAATACTTTCTCTCATCCTGTGGGTATGACGGCAAACATTTAGGCTGTTGTGGCTTTTGGAAAGGGCGATAGTTTTCTTGTTTGGTAGCTTAAAAAGTTGTGCCATACTTTATCGAATGAATTATAAAACGGTCTAGCGTAATTTACTGTCAGTTTATTCTTGCTCCGTAATTTCTTTCACTGTTCGTATTACCCTCACTTCCTGTAATATGGAAACCTTTTCTGCCTGGCACCTGTTGGGAATAAAATTGCGAACTTGAGAGAGAGAGAGAGAGAGAGAGAGAGAGAGAGAGAGAGAGAGAGAGAGAGAGAGATTAACAATAGTGCCATTACAAGTCATTGAATGTGTCTTTTAGTAATTCGCGGGGCATCTCTGTAAAAGAAAAAGTAGTCAAGTCTAACACGCAAGAGTAGTAGTAGGTATACCATAATTACTTTGACTTTCTGATTATGATAGAAAGTGTTCGGAATCAGAATAATAAATGCATGGAATCAGCGAAGACCAAAGAGAGTGAACGCAACCCTTAACACAATTCAGGAACTGTGTGCCAATGATGGTTTTTCGGGACCTCGGTTCAAACGGAAGTGCATGAATTTTAGGACATCGTTTTGTGGATGGCTTTCTCGCCTTATTATAACTTAGGTTTTTCTTAATGTTAAGGAATGGGAATTCAGTATTTTAGGGAATCTGCGAGTTAGTATACACTGATATATTCTCGAGTTCAGAGTCTTAAATAAATAATAAGGGGTATGTTTTCGTCCTGAATCAAAACGGTAGTACTAAAAGCTTGTACAAAGCTACAGTGTAAAATACCGCTCAATCTTCCGTCCTGTTGTGGCTTCACCAATTAAATGGAGCAACGAACAGCTCAGAGGAATTTATGAAAGAGCTATAGGGCTTCCGGGGCTTTTAGCATTGATGGACTGTTTTCGCCAACTTTAGCCTTGGGGCTTAACGATTCATTTGCAAATTTACAAAGGGGGGCTTTAGCCAAAACTAGATTTTGGACTCCTGGCACGTTTTCAGATTTGCCGGAAAGGTTCGCAAAAACCATTTTTTTGTTTGTTTGTCAAATAAAGGTCAAAATCCTCGATATTTCTGATAACGTTGGAAATACCCATTGATATAAGGATGCAGTAATAAGGGTGAAAAGGGAAATACATAATAATGCTGAGAATATTCTCGGGGAACAATCTCTCGGTTGGTCCTGGTTCTACCTGGACTTCACAAAGTTGTGGTCCTGAGTTTCATAGCAGGGTAAATTTCACTAACAACACGACATCTGGGACGTGAAATATCCCGTAAAAAGTGGACACTTCACTTAAACACAGCGGTCTGGTATACCGAATATTAAAGAAAACCTAAATATTTGCCATAGTTGTATTTAACTGGCTTGCAATTCTTTGTATTTTTCTGCCAAGACGTTTAGAATTATCTTACAATTATTCCAACTTTATTTCCATTATATATATATATATATATATATATATATATATATATATATATATATATATATATATATATATATATATATATATATATATATATATATATAAAAATATATATAATGAAAGGGAAGAAAATAATTGCAGTCCAGGACGAGACGATTACACCCATGAACCGGAAACTAGATAATTTCAAACTGATAGGCAGTTACAAAAACACGATTAGGATAAAATAGTTAAAAACAAAAAGTCAGTAGAGGGGGAAGAGGTGGGGGGTGGGTGTTATGCGTGGCAGCGTGTGTAGATCGTGAAGAGCGTTACTTCGGTGAAAGCGGCAAATCCCGCAAAGAACGAGGAAAACAACACAAATAAAACATCAGGCACTACAATATGTCGTCGGTGGTTGGCAAGCACTGCACTGTTGGGAAAAATACCGCAGAATAAACTGGGAGAATATGAACTTTCTGTACAAGAACACAAACTAAACCGCCAGACTGATTGTAGAAAATATTCTGTACAAGGACACGAACTAAACCGCCAGACAATATTCTGTACAAGAACACACCTAAACCGCCAGACAATATTCTGTACAAGAACACAAACTAAACCGCCAGACTGATTGTAGAAAATATTCTGTACAAGAACACGAACTAAACCGCCAGACAATATTCTGTACAAGAACACAAACTAAACCGCCAGACTGATTGTAGAAAATATTCTGTACAAGAACACAAACTAAACCGCCAGGCTGAGTGTAGAAAATATTCTGTACAAGAACACAAACTAAACCGCCAGACTGATTGTAGAAAATATTCTGTACAAGAACACGAACTAAACCGCCTGACAATATTCTGTACAAGAACACAAACTAAACCGCCAGACTGATTGTAGAAAATACCTTCATAACATGTGTAAACATTGTAATAGCAGGCAATACTGGAAGCGGATTTGATGACAGGCAATCCAGAAAAATCACATGCACAACAATAGAAAAGAGGACATGCAAAAACACGAGAGACTCCACGGACAGCGCACACCTGGAAGAAGCCGCAGGCAGAGAAGGCCAAGGTCGCGAGGGCGGGGATGCACAGGAGTAGGAAGATAATTGAAGGATTGAAGAAAGCCACCGCAAGAAATTGGAAGAACAAGGGGTTTAACTCCCAACCCCATACGCATACAAATACAGTTGGACCACGTGTCCGGTCATTCTACGGATACCAGACGATGAGGACTGTTAGTCCCATTGTTAGCCTTAGAAAGTTTGCAACTTGTCCTGAATAAATATCTGCGCTAGGTACCATCCAGTTTAAATGAGGTCCTGTTGTATTTATATGTACTGTATATATATGTATGTATATATATGTATATAAATAAATATTATATATATATATATATATATATATATATATATATATATATATATATATATGTACACTTTTGTCATTTTTCGTATTAGCTTCATAGTTACTGAAAGCTTAGCGGATTTTTTCTACGATGGTGGCTAGTTACAGGACAGACATACAGTCAGACAGGCACATTGAAAAACTCCTTTAAAAAGTATGCAAAAGCCCTTAGATGAAGCTTAATTTATTTTTGTGTTCAAATTCACACACAACACACACACACATACACACACACACTCTGGCCCCCATCCCATCCCACACAGTCCCATTGAAATATCCACCCTCTGATTTTACCACCAATTATTCAGTAATAGTTTGCTGAAAGGATTACTGTTACAGAAGTTACTGTGATTTATGTTCGGGATGTTTTGGAAACGAGGGGATTGAATGGGAGGGGGTAATGGTCCACTCTTCCCTTTGTTTGGTGGGAGAGCAAATGAATGATTGATGTCTGTGGTTGACTAGCCACGTGGGCGGACTGCTTAGTCAACAAATCTGAAATTTGAATAAATGGTTCTCCTTTTTTTCAAGAGTAACGCATCGTTATTATTATTATTATTATTATTATTATTGACCTTTACATATACCTCAATTTCCTGAGGTATATATGAACTGAGACGAACTCGGGGAAAAGACTGACGACGGAAAAAGATGTAACCGAATTACAAAGAGAGAAAAAGTAAAGGCAGAGGAAGAGCAGAGCAGGAAAAAAAGGGGGAAAATTTGCTTTGATGTGAAAGGAAACAAGTAAGGACCTCGGTGATGAGAATTCGCTTCTTCTTGGAGACGAATCTCTCTCTCTCTCTCTCTCTCTCTCTCTCTCTCTCTCTCCTTCTTCCTTTGAGTTGCTAAATGGCAAATATCAGTGAAAGATAACTGATCTCTGGTGAATTACCGCCTCCGGGGATTGATTGATAAAGAAAACTTGAATGTGATAATGAATAACTGAATAGGAGGAACTGAGTTGGTATAAATACAGAACTCGCGGTAATTGCAGTTATTTTTTTATTTTGATTTTAATTCGTTCCTTTAGTGATTTCTGATGCTTTTGTCGTTTTAACCGTTCACTTTGCTTCAATTAGGTTTTTTTTTGTTTTATATAGAAAGCCGAATGAAGATGACTAATGATAAAAAAGGGAAATGCTCTATGGATATAACTGGACCACTGATCCTTTTAATGATAAAAAGGGAAATGCATCTATGGATATAATTGGACCACTGATTTTCAATTATTTTATAGTACTAATTGTGTTGTTATGAAAAAAAATTTTTGTCTTGTACAACATTATGCATTTATGCAAATATTCGAGTTTTTAAGTTATTGTTCTCCACCGTATTTTCGGTGTTAGAATTTTTCTTTAATTTTTTCGTGTACAACATACAGCATTTGATACTAAAACTATATATTTATATATATACTATATATATATATATATATATATATATATATATATATATATATATATATATATAAATATATATACATACAGACTCATCGTAAATTTTACAATGCCCCCCTTCTTAAATAGATTCATTTGGTTTGATTAATGATGTCGTGGAGCAAACTCATCCTCTGTACGGCCATCCGCTCTTGAAAAAGAGCTGAGCCTCACCCCTACTTATATTGGTATGACCAGAATCTCTCAAGTGTTCGAAAGATCCCGGCTTTTCATACTTCATTTATGCTTTCATTAATCTTTATGGGATGGCTCTTACAGATGTTGCATTGTATTGTATAAACGCCACGATTAAACTTGCATTTGTTAATTAGCGAACTGCTAATGTTTGGAGGAGAGTGAAAAATACAGATAATCTGATTTGAGGTTTTTAGTACCATGTCTTTTTAGTACCATGTCTGATGCTTTCAACACAAGGGAGTTCTCTTTTGTTATTCAAGCCTTTCTGTGTTCGACCGCTCTAGTGTATTATATTGTCTATTCTGATGGTTTTCTGATTAATATGTGCTGTAGTCGGTTTCATTTCAGCTGTCACCCATGGGTGAAGATGTGGTACATGCGCATGTGTAGCTCGTGGTTGGTTGACAACAACGTTTTCGATATCGTTGCCTTTTTGTGAGTAATGTTAAAAACTATTTCTTCAGTGACATATTTCAGTGTTTATGTATACAAAGAGCTCTCATACCTTCAATACAAATCATAAGCATGCCGATTTGTATCGATAATATAACAATACAGGCACGCAAAAGACGTCCTTGTATAAAACAGCGTGCTCAGATTAAACAGAAAATTACTTCCTTATTGTAACCTTTATTTATTCATTCAGTCTAAGTAACATTCAAATCCCTACCATTACGAAAATAAGTCAAGACTAGCCTTTTATCCCGAATATACAGTAGTATGTCATTAGCCCACAAAGGATGACGGGAACTCAATGAGATTTCAAAATTTTGCTCGATAAGTTATTTGGTACAATACTCCTGAAATTGCCCAACCACCGAGCTGTTATAGTGGTCTGAATGCTCAAGAATAAAATTGTATAAATAGGCAAAGAAATCTGAAAAGCAAACCGCAATACCATTGCCACGCATAAACTGAAATTTTGTGCCCTCCAACCAATGTTGAGGTGGGTGTTCCTTTCACCTTCTCCAGACAGCTTCATAGAAAACAATATTTCATGCTACTTTGACCATCACTCTAATCATGTAATTAACAAGCAAGAAATTAATAAAATGCCGTTTATTCGCGTTCGCATAGGCAGATGTCGTTGAATAACCTACAATGAGATTAAACTTAATTATTGAAGGCCCATCGTTCGTTTGTGTTGGATCTACGTAGACTTTGATACAAGCTCGTCTTTCATGTGCTTGTATTGTTATATTATCAATGTAAATCGGCATGTTTAGGACCTATATAGGAAGGTGTGAGGGTTCCTTTTATATATAAAGATTCAAAAGTATTACTGAAGAAATGGTTTGAATCTTTATCACAGTAAGCCCACGTTATCGGAAACACTGCGTGATGGCTGGTTTTGCTTCCACAGTACTCAATCTCAAAATGTGGTAATAGTGTTCAAATCACAGGTACTAAGTCCACGATAGGTGGAATAGTATTAAAAAAAAAGATGTGCAAAAATCAGTAACTTAATTTAATACATAAATAACCAGATAGAAGTTACACCAGAATCTCACAAATACACCAGATAAATGAAATACTAACATCCTTAATTAAATATAATAACAATAATAAACACACTCATGCTACTGAAGATAGCCCGCAGCACAATTATCCAGAAAAAAAGGGGGTTCAGACAGAGGAGGCAATCAAAAAGAAAGAATAACCAAACCAATGCACGCTAGTAAGTCTTAAGGTGGGGTTTTCTCCTTTTCTCAATAATCTGCCGCTAAGTCTCTTCAAAAATAAAATTTCGGCGTCCGGAGACTAACACAGGGTAATGTCAAATCACTGGTCCCAGTAATGGGGAATGAAATGGCGTGCTCCGCCAATCAGCACAATGACCTCTGTAAGGCAGGGACATCCCAAAGATCCGTTCAAGGCCCCTAAGCCTTGATCAAAAATATAATTTCAGTACCACCATACCGTGGCTCAGAGAGGTCCCCTAGGCTTTTTAACTAAGCAGGGAGGTGCTGGAAATAAGCGGCAGAAGAATCCTGGTGTTTCAGGTAAATCCAAATATATCTGATGATTCAAGCAGCTGGCCAACATCATACCCCTCTATAAGGCTGCTCAGAAACGACTCTTCGTTTCGGCCAAAAGCACCTCCGGGAAAAACAGAGCCACCTCCACTCACCACCAAATGTGAAAGAGACAAAACCGCCATTGGCAAAAAGTTTCAAACATACAAACCACCGGAGAGGAGGAGAACGAGCTAACAAACTAATACAGTATTTAGCACTCAGGTTTAATCAGTAAATAATGTAAATTAAACAGTTAAATGACAACAAGATGACACACTGATTTCAGTCAACCAAGAACTATATTGCTATGCATACTGCCACATCCACCTGAAACCTACGTTGGTGAGGGACAGATGGAATGAAATAGACTGTAGTAAATGATATCGAAGTATTGTCTTAGATGCTTTTTCAAGAAAACCAAGCGATCATATCCCGGACTCTTTTGAAAAGAAGAGTGAAGTCATTCATGTTGTTCTTTAAGACATCATACTATGTAAGCCAGAGCGTATATTTTCCTCCTAAAGGTGCAGTGTCGGTTAATGAGGGCTTCTGTTTCTAGCTTCTTCTCTTCGGGCTTAACTTCCATTATATGGTAAGCCCGAAGAGAAAAGGCTTGGGTCATACTTGTCGTCCTTAGGCATTTACGGAGACCGCTTGTTTTCTTTCTAGAAGATTAAGCGAGGGTTTAATTGTCTCAGAGTTTATTGTAGTATCTTTGGTTTTACAATTTGGAAGACATTTGGGAAGGAAAAAATTTCATTGTTTTGATATATTTACAATGTTTCTTTCCTCTTTGGTTGTTGTTTTTAACATTTTGGTAGTTGATTGTTTACTTATCAGTTGATATAAATATATTTTACTTAATTCCCCATTAAATTTAGACGCAATCTTTGAATTTCTGTATCAGTTTTAGGGAGTTGATAACTACTAAGAAAATCAGCAATATACAGCACATCAGTTATGCTGCATGGATCGTACAGCATGTGACCAACTGTTTAGGTTTATGAGGAAGTAACTCAGTAGTCTGAGGTCGAGACCCATTTCGTGTATAAAATTTTCTCTATTGACGGCATAAGTAGCCTCTGTCTTCCTAGGTGTTTCCCCAACGGCCTCTGTACTAAGAAGCTAAATGCTGACACTGACAGACGCCATCTCTCTCTCTCTCTCTCTCTCTCTCTCTCTCTCTCTCTCTCTCTCTCTCTCAACGTAATTACTGCAAGTGAATTCTGTTGGTGTGGTTTGTTTTAGTCTTTCTGTGGGCTGTCATTTGGGACTTAGTTGCTTTTCATTGCAGTGCTTATGTAGTTGTGTGATGGGGGGAGGGGGTTTCGACCACTGGGGAGTAGGTAGCATCGTATTCTTATTCAGGTACATTGTAAGTTCATGTGCAGTAACGAGGATGGTTGTATATTTTTATGTTTTTGTCTTTTTTATTATCTGTTCTTAGTGGAATGAATTAACGCGCTAGTTACTTTCTTCGGTACATATTCATGCACTGGGAACATGTTCCAGAAAAATGTGATTAGCTGTACTTTTAAGTACAGTGAAATGTACAAATGTACGCTTGCATACATACAAGTTCCGTACCGGCAGTCGATTCCTTGGCTTTTTCAACGAAAATAGGTTTGGATGGAACGTAATCGTATCTATTTTCCTGTGAACTCAAGTAATAGATTATACTTTTAGAACATCCATTTTCGTATATTTGAAAACATCATAATAATATCTGCAAACATCATCATAATATTTGTAAACATCAGCCGAGTGTAAAATCATATAAGAAAATGGATGTTCTAAAAAGTATAATCTATTACTTGAGTTCACAGGAAAATAGATAAGATTACGTCCCATCCAAACTTATTTTCTTTATGTATATTATTGTTTCCAAAATATATAATTTTTCTACAGCATTCAAAGACCTTTTAATTTTTTTAACGTAATAGGACGTGAATTTCACGGAGTTGGTGAGGCAGTGGTGTACATGATGTTGAAGTTTACGAGTGTTGTACCTTTCAGTCCAGGATGTTGGTTCGATCTTGTATTTTATCAGGAAGCTGAGAGAAACCGCTTCGCGTTTCATTGGAGGGTCATATCCACCGTGGTCTCGTGACTTTGAAGCCACAAGCTTGATATTGTGTTACTGTAAGTTCAGTGACTAACCAAAACTGTAGGCATTCCTAAAGAGTGTTTGTAACGTCCCTTCGGACCCTAGCTGCCCCTACTTTCTAGCCTTTTACTTTAGCTCCATCCTGCTTCCTTTCTTCAGCCTTGCTGTCCAACTTCTCTGTCTTATTTCTTGGTGCAATGTGGGGGTTTTCTCCTAGTTCCAGCTTTAAATCCTTTATATTTTTGTCCCTTTTATTTTGCTGTCCAACCACTCCAACTCCATCTTTTCATTATTTTAAATAATAATAATCCAAACGTCTCTCTCTCTCTCTCTCTCTCTCTCTCTCTCTCTCTCTCTCTCTCTCTCTCTCTCTCTCTCTCTCTCTCTCTCTCTCTAATGTAGAGATCGGTACACGTGTTTTTGAGGTCTATATTTGCTATTGAGATCATTAAGGTAATGGCAGCAAAGTCTGCCTGTTTACAACCGAGGTAGTTTGTTCTTTTTAGAATGCTAGTATTAATTTCTGTTGAAAATTATATATTTGCTCATTAAAAGGGCTTATATCATGAGCTTTTTTTTTTTTTTTTTTTTTTTTTTAATACACTGTAGTGACCAATGAACTGAAGGCTAGTGCCCTTAATCAGCTCGTGTCCAATGGAAAACAAGAAAAAGAAAAGTGAGTTGGAGGATTATTTGTTGTTACAAATAGGAGGACTTGTGTGGGGGAAGGAATCCGCTTTTAAGCTCAGTGAACAGTGTTCGAAATAATACATTAAGAAAAGAGAACCAAGTTGGTGGATGATGAGTTGAGTTAAACCAAATGTAAGAACGGTATTTTAAACTGGAATTAATAAGGTCACCATTGATTTAGTGCCTGGATTGCAGAAATGAATTTGCAAAGCCTTAAAGCGCCATTATTTCTTTATTAGAGAGTAATTTAGGGATTCGAATGATTTGATCTCGCAAAGGCAATTCTGGCGTGACTAAGGGTTAGAAGATTTAAGTTTAAGATGAATAGAGAGCAGTTGTAGATTGAATATCTACGACGTAAGAGGTTTATAAGGTGAGGGAATAATAAACATTGAAAATTCGAAACCATTAAGGTACGCACAGATGTGAGGGAAGATCTTAAAGCATATTTATAATAATAATAAAAAGGAAGAGAAATAGGCAGAAGATCACCTTATAGAATAGGTATTGCAGTGTTGAGGAAACAGATGTTCATTATTGAAGTGATTTACAGTGTTATTAGAATTATTGCTCGAAGTTCATACTTATATATTACATTTTTTCATCGAACGTCTACTCTCCTGCGTAATACAGTACTTTGTCTTCCAAAGATTGTTTAGTAGTTTGGAAAGTCAACAAAGCTTCGATACGTAAAATGTCGGCCTCGTAACGAATGAATTCATAACCACTTCTTTATTTCAAGGAAACCTTCGCAGAATGTGATGGAATAATAAATATATATATAAATATATATACATATATAATATATATATATATATATATTAGTTGAAAGCAATTGCTTTTGTGGCAGTCCTCATTCTGCTGGAAGGGAGTATGTGATCCAACTCTTGCTGGATGTTAAGAGTCGGTTTTTGGTAGCGATGCTTTCCGCTTCCAATATTAAAAGACGACCATAATCTGCTAGTAAAAGACCGGCGTCTAAAGGCCTGGCAACCACTCCGTTGTTTCACTTTTCCTTCGTGGCATTTGCATTTATTTATACATTCATCACGTACCATATCTTCATGATTCAGTTGAACACACACGCACAGATGTAACACAGTGGAGTGAATGGCCCAGTGTTTGCCGACATGTTGCTGCTAAGTGGAATTTGTTTGTTTGTGAGGTGGCTGCGAAGTTGTTGATTGTTTTACATATTTACCCTTTATTTGAAGTATGGGTGTGACCGTCACTGCTACTTTTTTAAGCCGTTTTCTTATGAGAAACAAGTTACTGCTTACGTTTTTGTAATAATAATGTTTGATATTCATATAAGACTTGGCAGTCATGCAACACTTTGTATTTTGTAGGAATATTCAGGAAGTTCGTTATCTGTAAAATGTTGTATGTACGCACTTCCAAAATAATCCCTTTCCGGAGACCTCAAGAGTCTTCTATAGAAAAGCGAGTGGCAGCCTGAGCTTCCACACCAAATAAGCTACTTACTGTAGGGGATCGACTCGTGAAGTCTTTTATGGGAAGAATAAGATTGGGTCAGGGTATTTTTTTTTCTTTCCTTCAAAACCGGTGACATTTTCTTCTCAGGTCTTATGCTAGAAATGGTAAACAGATCCCGGTTATATAAAGACGATTTGCTTAGCATCGTAGAGTTTGACATACATCTCTGAAATTGAGCCCCCTTTTCTCAGATTGAAGCCAGGTTAATCAGAAAAGGGAAATTCAAGGAATACGATATCGTCTGATGAAAACCTTTTTCTTTTTGTTGATTTCCTTTGATTGATTCATTTGTTGCTGTTCAACAAACCGCCCGTAGGTACACATTGTTTGTTAAGTCGTTAGATTCATGAATTTATGGATTATAAGTGGGACTAAAACTTGAAATAAGTTGGAAATTCAAATTGGGAAGATTTATTCATATGTATATCGGATGGTTTTTTCTTTCTGCTTTGATTTTTATTTTGTATTTTAGCACGGCGTTTACTTTTCCTTGTGTTTACTATTGGGTTTCTTGAATTTCCTTTTGTCTCGGTAATATTTCTCTATATCTTTTATATGGTACCTTACTCCAGCGTGGTATTTGAACATCTCTCACGTAAGGTTGTTTGGCTGTTGAAAAAAATCGAGGAGTGAATTACGATCATATTTGGGACCGCTGCTTGCAAAAGTTTCGTGATTGATCGATTTGGAAAATTAGCGGACGTTGAACGACTCTCATTAGCAAAGTTTTTGAGTATTTGCCTTCCCAGCTCCTCGGGTTCAGGTCATTATGACGTCACTAGCCTAATCATTATGATGTAATCGTGCTGTTCGAATTCGCCATATTGTCTAGACTTTGGTTTTCACGCGGACTGAGAATCAGCGTTTGTCCCATTTTAGTTTTCTGTAAAAGAAAACGATTGAGATGGCTATTTGTCTGTCCGTCCGCACTTTTCTATCAGCCCTCAGATCTTAAAAGCTACTCAGCCTAGAGGGCTGCAAATTGGTATTTTGATCATCCACCCTCCAGTCATCAAACGTACAAAATTGCAGCCCTCTAGCCTCAGTAGTTTTTATTTTATTTAGGGTGAAAGTTAGCCATACTCGTGAGTCTGGCAATGCTATAGGACAGGCCACCACCGGGCCGTGGCTGAAAGTTTCATGGGCCGCGGCTCACATAGCATTATACGCTGTATAGGAATCTCGATTGCGCCGAAGAAACTTGGCGCATTTTTTACTTGTTTGTTTTAGTGTTCCCTAACGTTTGATCAAATTTCTCTTGTTTTTAGTGTTGGCGGTAACATATTTTTATAAAATAAAGATCAGTTTAGTTACGATCATGTTTTCGACTTTATTCCTGCAGTGTTTCTGTTTGTTGCAAGTTTTTGTTTATTGCAGTATCTTAATTTCCGCAGTGATTGCTCTTTCGCGACATCCTGTATTTCTGTGTTTCGTACATTGTTTAAGTATATTTTTGATGCTGAGCTTGAATATAGGTGTATTAAAATCTTTCAGTAGATATCTTGATAACGTAAGTATTTACTAGAGATTTTCCGTAAATTATGCACATAACGTTATTTTTAATTATTCCAGCCCCAGTACGACTAATTTTTATTTACTCGTTTCTACGATTGCCTCATATTTTTCTGGAAATCGCTTTCAGTTTTTTCAACTTTATTTACTCCATCATAATGATTTTTTTGTAATCATCTATCATCTGAGATTAAAGAAATATACCAGTTTTTGTATTAGAATATACCAGTTTTTTGTAATGTTCTCAGTATACTGGCGGTTATTGCATTATACAGATTGCGTCAATCAAGCTCATTCTATATTAACCGCCTTACCCGTCTTCATGCTATTATTGGGTTGATTATTGGAAGCCTTATCGGGTTGTACCAAGAGTTACGTAAAAGGTTAGTTTCATATCACGTATCAGGATAACCTAATGACTGTTTTTTTATGTGTATGATCTGTATCATATTTTTTGTGAGTTTTTCTTCAGATATTGTATATTTTCTTCGATTCCTTTAATAGATAGTCGTAGGTTTATTGTATGCCATTAGTTTTTTTTTTATTTGGCTTTACAGTCGTAGAATTTTATAGATTTCGGATAATAGTGATGTATGGATTTAAAAATTCAGTTATTTTTTATTGCAGTAAAAATAATGTAGCAGTGTTTATTTATATTAAGTGAAATATGTACAGGAAAAGGAGAAGGAGAGAAATTCCAAATGAAGCTTAGACATCTATGTAAATATAAAAAATGTATGTATGTTTGTATATATGTATGTATGTGTGTGTGTGTGTTCCAGGATAACTCTGAAACACATAGAACATTTTCAACCAAACATGGCATGTGTATGACTGTCTAGAAAAGAATACTGTGGGGATAAGATATCACTATCACCAACGGGGGTTGGGGTGGGAAGGCCTTCCCTGAAACGGGGCTGGTTCTGCCCTTAAACAGAGTAACTAAATAAACTCTGCAGGTTTATCATACCTCATTTCGGTTTACATATGACTTACTGTCTGGAAAAGAATACTGTGGGGGGTGAGACATCACTTTCACCATAGGGGGTAGGGGTGGCAAGGGGACGACATGTAAAAATAACCAAAAACGACATGTATTAGTGTCTAATAGATAGTTTTTAAGGTCGCTGAGATGAATACTGACCCTCCCGATCCCCTCTTAGTCCAAGTTAAGCCCTGATAGGAAGTGGGGCTGAGAAGGGGTGACAAATAAAATGTCAAAATTACAGATAGTAGTGTCTAACCATAGTTTTCGAGGTCGCTGAGATGAATAGTGACACTCCTGTTGCCGTTTAAGTCCAAGTTCAGCCCCGATAGGAAGGGGTGTGAGAAGGGGTGAAATATAAAATGTCAAAAATCCTGGGCAATATAGTGAAGCAACTATCTTAGGGGGAGAGGAGAGAGAGGAGAGGAAGTGAGAGTAAAGAGGAGAAAGAGAGAGAGAGAGAGAGAGAGAGAGAGATAGAGGGGTGTTTAGGAGAAAGAGGGAAAGAGTGGGGGAGAGAGAGAGAGAGAGAGAGAGAGTATGACATATTTATATATATATATTTGTGTGTTTGTGTGTGTTTATATATACTGTATAAATATATAGTAGGTGTATATATATATATATATATATATATATATATATATATATATATATATATATATATATATATATATATATAAACAAGAATGGGGGTGGCTTGGTCCTATCTTGGGAAGGGTGGGGAACTGCCATAGGGTCTGGACCGACCATCTCGATTCCGTTTTATATTACCTACCCTCATTTTGACATTATGGGTACATTATCATTATGTAATGAAGCTTATGTTGATAGTTACATTATATTAGATAATGAAGGTGTATAACTTTATAACGACTAACCAAATAACAGCCGGTCCCAAGAACGAACAAAAAGAGAACAAATGAGCTGTGACAGAAGGACCGACAAATCTTTGTTATGTGGTGTGAGCGGGATTGTTTGATAACGAGTGTAAAAGCACAGAGCTATCACTAACAACAAATACATTATGCAAAACAGCCTTAAGATAGTGGAATGGACTGGGATATAGGAACGCTGCTCCAGTATTCTGAATCACGACTGAAATAAAAGAAAAAAGTATGTTATTGGATGGTGGCCATAGTTTATACGTACGTGTACAACATATGAGTTTCCAACCCCGTGAATATTAATTCTGCCCTTCCTGTTATAATGAGGAAAAAAGAGAAACCTTCAGAAGAAAACTACCGTGATGAGTTGAGCTCATTAAAAATTCATTTTTGTAACTTCATTATTCGCTAGGTGGAGCACAAGCTGCTGTGACATCGTTCGTTTATTAAGTTCTGAATATAATCTGAGACAAAATCTTTGTTTTAATTTAGCGGATATATTTAATAACACTCCGCTTATCTCTGAAGAGATTCATATTAATTGCCGTCCATTATGAAATCTTCTTACCTTTTATGGCGTTAACGAGTCATTTGACATTTAGCGATTGTGACGAGCGGATTAAAGTGACTATTCCCTTGGCTCTTGTTTTGATTGGAATTATTATGAATTGTAGTACCTTCAAGTTCATTATCGTCAACAGCATCAGTAACGCTAGTGGCACGTTCACAGTGAAATCGTTTTTACTAGCGGATCATTATTGAAGGCAGAACTTGTATACAAATAAGGATAAGCCTCCCTCAAGGCTTTATTCATAATGTGGGATAATTCGGAAGCTCTCTGCTTGGTTTTGATTATTTTTTCATCATCTCGAGATGATTAAACTACCCCGTCTCGTCTCCTGAAATCTCTCGGGAGCATCTCTCCAAGTAGAATCTCTCTCTCTCTCTCTCTCTCTCTCTCTCTCTCTCTCTCTCTCTCTCTCTCTCTCTCTCTCTCTCTGCGATACAAAATTAGAAACGCCTTTCACTGTCACTCAGTTTGGTTTTTTCCGAATTGGCTTTTTAATGGGAAGTGCCATTGTTGGATTATTTCGATTGATGTTGCTTTTTTTGTGTGATCGAGTAATCTATTTATATAAATACTAAGGATAAGATGACCCCTTTCTCTTCGCAACCCACAAATTCTTCATCACATACACGTGTGGAGTGTGATTTTATACGAACACACATACATAATATATATAAATATATATATATATATAATAATAATAATAATAATAATAATAATAGTAATAATAATAATAATCATGAGTGGAAAAGAATGTGATATACAATTACAAATTTGAAGATCAGGACCTCAAATAATATATTTTCATTAATTGGCATTGCTGCTAGAGAGGATTGACATGGTCATGTAACTATAACCGTACGTTTACAGTGGTCATTGTCGTTTTAGGTGGCTCTTTGTAAAACTCGCTAATTGGCATTGAAGTGAACTGAGATATAAAGATCAGTCTATTTAGGTGGCTCTGTCAATCATGAGATCCAGTTCTATATTGCCTCTGTTACATTGTTTAAAGGTGTTCAGGATCACCTAAAGATTCTTATGATAAAGTTAGTTGATGGTTTAGTGAATCGACAACAACAGTCGTCCCCTCGTTCAGTTCAGGGTGCTCTATTGAATATTCCTGTTGTTTATGGGTTACAGGCTTTTGAGACCGACTTTAGTTTTAATGTCTCTTCTTTATTATTCGTTAACCTGTTTTGAAGGTAACTGTTGCACTCGGAAATGTGTAACCAATCATGAGGCATTTAAAGTTTCCAATTTCCTTGCCTTTTTGCGTATTTTAATAGATCTCAATAGATGGTGAAAAGATGATTGATGAAACTTGGCTTTTGAGACGGCTTCATATGTAATGTCTCTTCTTTGTAATTCATTAAACTGATTTAAAGATAACTGGAGCAACACTCAGAAATATGTAGCCAGTCATGAAACATTTAAAGTTGACAAATTCCTTGCCGTTTTGCGGGTTTTAACAGGAGATTTCAATAGAGGGTGAAAAGATGATTGGTGAAACTTGGCTTTTATATTCATAACGTGACCCTCTCGAGATGGCAAACTTGCAAGAAAGATTAGCTTGTTGTCGAAAAGGCTTTCTTAGCGATAATTGTTGATCGAGTCGATTCTCCCAAAAGCATCAACATCTCTTGGGAATTTTATATCAGTCGAACATTTCTTACGTATCCTGTAATTTTACACGCACGTAAAAACAGTCTTTAAATTACATTAACACTTGCGTGTCCAACTTTCATCCTCATTTTTGCTATAACTATTGTTCATTTTGTATATTAATTTTTCTTAAAATAGTGTAGATACTGTCCTTTTGTATTTATATGGCAGAAACGTCTTTGTTGCCAAGTTCAATCTTCATTTCATAGGTTTAGTATGGGGGCAAAAATTCATAGCAGAAATATCTACAACATTGTGAATTTATTGAATTATTTTCTTTAATAGGGCTTTTCTGCCTTTTTACCGGCAGTTCTTGTTCAAATGTTTCGATCAGTTGTATTCCAAATACCTCTTAATATCGTATACGTGGCCATTCTTTGTTCTCAGTGCTTGACCAAGTGAGTAACACATGTCATGCAATATAATGTAACATTATATTTTATATTTCATTCATACGAATGGATTTTGATTTATAGTGAGCTGTAATGAGCCCCTCACATTAGTGCGCGCACACTCCAAAGGCTCGAACACCATTAGTAGTGTTTCATCGAATGCAATTTTGATAGAGGTGTTGCAACCTCAAAGGTGTCTCGGCCTTTGGAGTTATAAAGGCTTTCATCGGGTCTCCTCCGATAAAAGAGCTGTGGATTTTTCTGAACAGAACGTGACTGAATCATTCCTGCTTTCGTCTTTGGGCAGTTGGTTCCATTAAGTAAATCATCAACAGGAAAAAGGCTCCTTGTCGGAGTACATCCTTAGCGCTTTGTATTTCAGAGCGATAGTATTTCCTTGCTAGTTCGAGCCTAACCTACAACGAGCATAAAAGATTCCATCGACTCTTTGTGTGATTTGTCCTCTGCTGATGTTGATAGATTGACATGGATTTTGTATGAGGAAAGTTCTACACATAGGTGGCTAGGTAACCTTTCATAAGTAGTGACTGATATCTTGCATATATATATTGTATATATAATACATATTCACATGCACAAACACACACATACACTATATATATATATATATATATATATATATATATAATATATATACTTATCTATATATATATATGTATTCAAATATTAAGCCCCATAAAACCTATCAGTATCAAATTACTTTACTTTGGGAATAAGTTAAACCCACCCAGTATGGATTATAAGGACAGTTGTACGCACCCTGACCAAGATTCAGACTTAAGCCTTGTTGGGTTGGTACATAGGCGACAGTGACTTATCTGCTGAAATAATTGCACCTACCGAGAGCAGGATTTGAATCTTTTCCATTTTAAGCTGATATATAGGTACAAGCAACTTAGTTCACTCAGCCAACAATACACCCTGCTCAGGATTCACTAGATAATTACGGAATATAATGAAAGGAATAATTACATGTGGGGTAATGCTACCAGGCCCTGACAGCCATGTGCCCTTATAGATCTATTGCAGCCCCAATCTGGTGAGCACCCTGGCTACGAGGAAGGCTCTTCACAGGGACGCTGGATAAAGTTAAGTATTACCTTAGTTTAACCAGACCACTGAGCTGATTAACAGCTCTCCTAGGGCTGGCCCGAAGGATTAGATTTATTTTACGTGGCTAAGAACCAATTGGTTACCTAGCAACGGGACCTACAGCTTATTGTGGAATCCGAACCACATTATAACGAGAAATGAATTTCTATCACCAGAAGTAAATTTCTCTAATTCTTCGTTGGCCGGTCTGAGAATCGAACGCTGGCCCAGCAGAGTGCTAGTCGACCAACATGGGGTATAGGTTCAGATGTCATCAAGGGCTTGTCAGGCTTTGAATTATAGCTACATTGGTCACAACCAGCAACCCAATGAAGCATTTAAAAAGCTCAACGCAACCAGGACATCATGTGGATGTCCACAACCGTAAGCCTTCACTCCAAGTGCTGTCACAGGGCATGGTAATATCCACACAGTTCCGCGTCCACCTTTTTCAAATAACAGAGGCTCTAAGTTTGCATCTGTAACGGTCTTACTTACTTAGAAGTACCAGCGTTATTCTTATAAGTTTTGTTTTCGATGGCTTCTTTCAACCAGGCGGAATCACAGGGACTTTTAAAGGCCTGTTTAGTTTTTTAATTAACATGTCTGTGTCAATATATTTGTTACTTGTGACGGCTATAAAACCAGGTCCTTGGTTGATAATGGTTGTTCAACTCTTTGCCAGACTGTCTTTATACACTTTTTAGTTTTCCCAGTTTTGCTTCCATTTCTGTGCTATATATATATATATATATATATTTGTTTTATATTTTATATATATATAATATATATATATATATATATTTTTTTTTTTTTTTTTTTATTTAAGTATTACAAGTTATGATGTAACTCTTTAGCGTAAAGAAACTGTTTGTATTAATTGCTAACAGAAAAATTTCCTGTTGATCATGTTTCTTTCCTGGAAACGTGTTTGTTCCCCGTTCGACTTTTGGAACTAATTAATTGCAAATTTTTATTCTCTCTCTCTCTCTCTCTCTCTCTCTCTCTCTCTCTCTCTCTCTCTCTCTCTCTCTCTCTGAAACATTGTCAAAAGACAACATAAGTGTGGTAAGTGGCTGCTGTTCTTAATAGTAAGTCAGAGGTTTCACATTTATTCCATAAATAACTTTAAACTGCGGTGTTTGTAACTTCTGCGTATGTTTCACAATCGTTGTGTTTACAGACTTATTAGTGACCTAATTATAATCTGTTCTATGCTTTTCATATGGTTTTTGTTGTTGTTTAGATACATAGTAAATACCCGATACTTTAATTTCCAGATTATATAATCGGTGATTCAGCCGAGTGATGTTCCTATTTATGTGAAATTATTTTAAGTGATAAACAAACCTTACTGGCCTTGGACGTTTGATCAAAGTAGGACTATTTATTTACTATTGCAGTATTCATACATATTTAAATGTTCGTTTACATACGTATTAAATTCACTTCGGAGCAATAGTTTTCGTTTTTAAATAGCCTGTTTATTAATAGTATGTTTTTAAATTATTTCATCGAAGTTTCTATTAGAAATTGACAGTGATGCGCACATCTATCCTCAACTATAAAGGAAGCGCAAGACGACTTGCACTCATTCTGAAATCTGTACTCACTGCTCCTGCGACAGAGACACAAAACGTGATTTGAACTTAGTAAGGCAGTTGTCGATTCGTAGCGATTATTACATTGTCATTAATTCGAAATCGTAACCAAATGGTATAATGCGATCGTGGAATGGGGAATAGTTTTTCTCAAACGGGCTTTTCAAGTCAAGTTCGGGTACATTGGCATCGTTCTTTGTTAACCCCCTCTCTCTCTCTCTCTCTCTCTCTCTCTCTCTCTCTCTCTCTCTCTCTCTCTCTCTCTCTCTACGTCCATGTATACTAGCAGATCGAAGCCTGATAGAACATATTTGACAGTTATTGTGTCATTTGTGACTACTCAATTCTTTCAAATCTACTTAAAGCATGTTGACACTAAAAAAAATCACATAGAAAGCACTGCAAAAGTCTTTGCAACCAAAACAACAAACATCCCGGAAAACTGAAAGTATAGGAGAGCCTTAATGACCCCCGAGAAATCTTGACTTATTCGAGAATCCAGAAGTTTTCGAAGTTTAGAGCGTTTCGGAACTGTTTCCCTGTTAAGATTTGTGAATGCTCTTTCCATGGAGGTGTGACTTTAATTTGCTGGTAAATGTTTCCATGAATTTAGTTCCTTTCTTCGCAGGAAAAATTTATCGACTGTTTTCCTTTGGGCATATGTTTTGAACTTGAAAGCGAGATCAGGATCAACAAGTCTTGAAAGTTGCCGTGAATAAACAGCAAAATTTTTCAGTTTTTTGTAATCCACAGAAATTTCATTTAAATTCGGATATTGAGATTGAGGTAAGCACCAGTCATGTAAGTGTGGAGAGTTCTGAATTAAATCTTGCACTGATGGCTTGTAATGCTCTGCTGAAAACGTATGATCCTTGCCTGACACTGCTAACTTGAACCTGGAACCTGACAGCTCTTGTAACTTTCTTCTGCCATTGCATGTGGTGGAGAATTATCACAAACTCAGGTATTAACTCACTAAATGGAAACAATAACATAGCACATCAGCAAGCCTGTCTCTCATCTTCTCAAACACTGACGTTGCCTGCGAACAAGACTTATTTTCCAAAACACTCAAGTAACAAGAAGCGGTGTATTAGCAAGGTCCTCATCTCCATAAATACTAGAGTACTGCATTAATATGGGTATCATTTTCATGAAAGGAGATTGGCGCGTCAGTAAGGTGGTCATCTTAAACAGTAAATTGACTCTCATCCTCAAAACAAAATAAAACATCCTGAAGGTTGTTGGTACCATGAACAGCGAAGTAGCATCTTTATTTATAAGTGAAGTGTCACCTCAGATCAATAAAATCATCCTCACAAAACAGTGAAGCAATACATTTAAGTCGACGTCCGCTTAACTTCTCTAGAGTCACATCAATACGTCAATCATCCGCCCTAAATGGCGAACAGTAAGTCACCTTCTGTAGAGAACCTTGGTAACATTGAGGTCTGCTCTTGAAACTATGAAACGAAAAGTTGGGGGTGTGTCCACATCTCCAAAAGCTGAGAAGGTACCCATCTGTATAGTCATCTGTTAAAACTTTCTTTCATAGATATTATCTTGGAAACTATTTCTCGTAAGCAATCTGTTAATTGAACTTTACCGGTTAGAAAAACTCTTAATGTGTTTTCCAATGGTGGTTATGCAAGAACAGGTCAAAAATAATACCAATAATGCCTTAGAGTTTCGAACAATACCGATATCATATGCTTAGTAGTCAGCTCACTCTTCTTTCGTCATATTGTTTAGGGTAATTCAAGTTTGAGTATTCAGTGTGTAAGATTACCGATCTAGGTTTTATAATGAAGATTTATGATAACATGAGGGCGAACATAATGAGCAGAGGGGAAAACAATAAGAATATAATTATAATAAGACGGAATAATTCCCTGGCAATGGTTATGAGCTCGGATTGCCGGATTATGTTCATTGGCCGATGGTCATTCTATCCACGTATTTTCCCAGATTGAATTGCCATCTGAATGAGGATACAGTGATCACCAGCAGCTTTGCAAATCACCTTGGGCGCGAAAACTCTGGACGGCGGCATTGGTGGAAATCTCTGTCTGTCTGTCTGTCTGTCTGTCTGTCTGTCTGTCTCTCTCCCTCCATCCCTTCTCCCCGCTGTCACCTCTTATCTCTCCCGATTGACAGGGGCGATGTTTTATCTTGCCATGCCAACAGTGGCAGTTTCCCTTTCTCTTTCGTTTGGTCTCCCTTATGAGTTTTTATGTCTCCGCTCTCCCTCTGACGACGTAATTTGCAGGGGTTTCCTTTGTTTCTCCTGTTGATGGTATTGATAATATTTGCATTTTCTCCGTTAGACTCATCTGGTAATGGTGTATTTATATTTCCTATTTTTGTGTTTTGTCACGATATTATTTCTCTCTTCTACACTTGCTAATCTGAGAACGGTATTGATGACGTTCGTAAACTGCGGCTAATGACATTGCTAAGATATTCTCTTTTTCATGACTTATAATTTCTTTTCTGTAGTCTGAGCGGATATCGAGGTTCTTACTTCATACGTTCGTACTGGTATTATTTATTCACGGCTACTCTCCACTTCTAAGCCTCAGAGGTCTGAGTTTCCAATTATTTGTTCTGTTATAAATTTCTCTGTCGGCGATAGTGTTGAAAGGTTTTTATTTCTGTAAGTGGAATGGCCGTGAGTTTGGTGACATGCCAGACTCTCTCTCTCTCTCTCTCTCTCTCTCTCTCTCTCTCTCTCTCTCTCTCTCTCTCTCTCTCTCCTGTCGATGTCAGTTATTTTTACTTGCTTTTTCTTTCTAGCTGTCGAGGCACATAGTTTGGTACTACGAATTAATTATAACACAAATTTGCTAGATTGGTGCAAAGTCATTCCGCTGTTTTATGGAAAGTGGAAATTACTCCAGTCTTCTGACAACCGGTTGTATGTTGTTACTGTTGTTATGTTGTTGATTTTGCCCTCGTCTCCTTATAGCCGAGAGAGAGAGAGAGAGAGAGAGAGAGAGAGAGAGAGAGAGAGAGAGAGCGCCGTGCCCCCAAACTCTAAAGCACACCTTCTCGCAGGGTTAATGCCTTTATCACTATCGCCGTCAGAGAAATATAATAAATAACAGATGATTGGAATATTATTCCTGGGTGATATAAATGAGCTTTTTTCGAATGAGAATAGTTTCTCACACTTCATGCCAGTCTTGCTTGAGATTAATTTTCACAGTTGTAGAATCGATCCATATAAGAAATGACCAATTTGTAAGAGGTGTTTTGGCGGTGGGGAGGTGGGTTTGGGCCGGCGGGGGGTGGGGGAATTTGTGGGCGTTCACTATTCTCTGCTTTTCACTATGTATGTTGCCTAATCGATTGATGAATCAGTGTAGATATTTATGGAAGTATTTATTAGAAATTACATTGAGCTGCCTTTCGCCAGGTGGTGAATATTATTATTTGTGTGATTAATGCTCTCAAATCCTCGGGTTTGTCCCACTCTTTGAACTCATGGCCATCCTCTCTCTCTCTCTCCTTGTTTACCGTATGGTTGTTTGCATCTCCCGTATCCATTTTCCTTATGAATATATGTGTAGCTTTGGACTTGTACATGTTTAGAAGAATGTTTCCCGAAAGCTTAAGAGTGTGATTAAGAAGTTTTTTTTTTTATTTAACACATAAACCATGTTAATTATTCGCAGAATATAAAGGAAAACTCAAAGAAGGGAAAGATTTCACATCATTCATCGTGAAAACGACAAAACCATCGCTTGCGCTCTTGGTTGCAAATATGGAATAGAGCAGAATGAAAGAATAAGAGTTTTCTGAGGAAAGACAGGTCGCCAAAGATCACCTGGGACTATAAACTGATACTTTTTTTTCTTTTTGCTAAATTGTGAATGCTGACAGGAAGATCATTTTAAAACTATCTATTCCGATTCCCACGACTTCTGGAGTCTTTCAAGTTAAAGGTTCTTTTTAGATATTAAATGTTGGCAAGTTAGAGAACTACACGGTGTTAGTTACTGAAAATGGGATAAAGTACTGAGACTATGACCCTATTAATATGATTGTATGATAGACATAGCTATACAGATTATAATTTTCAGTTCTTTTTTGAAATTTCTCCAAGGCAACAAATTTCTCACTGGAGGAAAAGACTTGATTTGTATATTTTCCTTTTTCCACCCAATGCTTTTTGGCAACTGAGCAGCCTAGAAATTAATTTCTGTTGGTGTCTTTTCCATATGGCCTTCAGGTGATGAAAAATATGAGAGTGTTGATGGGAAAAGCGATATGGACCAAGATTCAAATCTCATGCAATATGCAGCTACTGTTTAGAAGTGGCAAAAACCCCAGCTAAAGGAAAAGATTCGTTTTATTGGTAATATACGGAAAGTGAATTAATAATATAATATAGTGGATTTAATTGTGCGTTTAATTGTCTCATTATTTTGTAAAGTTCTTAAATGCTTTTAGGTGTGGTTTTATGGTCCAACTTTTGTGAAGTCTCAAGGAATGAAATTCTCGACCAACTTTGCTGTGTTTTCGCTGGAGGAGTCTGTATCAAATAAGTGGGAACAAAGCAGATAATGATTTTAGCATCAAAGAACAATCAGATGATGCCGAGTTCACCCGGATTTCGCCCCTTCCTGTCTTCCTTGCAGTCTGAAGGTTCTGAAACTATTTTTAAAAATTACATGACTACTTTCAGTTCCAAGCAACATTAATGCATGGGATGTGTACCGGAAAACAGAGGCGGGGTGGGGGTGAGAGAGTCTCATGTCGACCTCTGTGTTTAAAGCATTGGGTTAGGGGCTTTGCGACGATCAAACTCCTCGAAGCGAAACTATTTTAATTAAACTAATATTAATTGGTATGTCGGGTCATATCAAACTATTTTGCTTACACCCTAAAATTAATTTTATCCGTTGAGTCACCAATACTGGGTTGAGATGGGGAGCTAGCTGTAGGTGACTGGAACAATGTTCTTGCGCTCGAAGATTGCGTTGCGGCTCTGCAGTTTGGAGGAAGAAGCTCAAGAATGGTTTGCTCAGTCAGTAGTCACCGATTCGTCTCACGTCCAGTTGGGGAGCGAGATCTTTGAAGGTGGGGTCTCTGAGTAGGCCGTGGAAATACCGTGATGCCCAGGTCATGGGTTGATTACGTAGACCTTATATTTCCCCCTGGCTTCAAACCAGCGGCTATTCACCGCAACTGATGGGGCATACCACCGGGAGACTTTTGCCTCCATTCAAGGGCTTAGCAATATTTTGAAAGGCACCCATCGCCTTCACAAGAGCACGGCATTCCAGGGACAATAACTAGGCTTTTCAGTGCAGCCAACAAATGAAGGGCTCCGCTATGGGCCGGATATGGGTCGAGGCACCTCAACTTAAAGAAATGAATTTGGGAATCGGTAGAATGAAGTTTGGTTGAATGAGTAAAAGCAGTCGGTAGATGGGTAGATAAATATTGATAAAAAATCTGAGGCGATAAGTAAAATGAAAATACAAAAAAAAAAACCGCTAAGGCGTGGGTGGTTTACTAGGTTTGTACTGTACAAAAAGTTGTGTTCGTTCAATGCAAGGCGTGTTCGTCATTTTTGAAGGCATAACTTTCTAAGATATGGAGGTTTGGTCCTGGAAAATCAAAAGGTAAATGGTTATTTTATATTGGTATAGCGAGAGAGAGAGAGAGAGAGAGAGAGAGAGAGAGAGAGAGAGAGAGAGAGAGAGAGAGAGAGAAGAAAATGACTAGACTTGAGTGTTCGTTGTTCAGTCAAAATGTCGACTATCTCTGGGGTGAAACCATTCATAAGACATTCACTCGTACGCACATGCGACTAAGATTATTGTAAAAGAAGAGTTATCTGGAGTCTGATCTTCTTTTACGACATTAATAATCCTGATATTTGTCCCTTGAACTTTATTTCTGTTTTTTTTCTTTATACTCTAAAATATAGAGATGTTTATTAAAATCGGATGTGAAAGAAAGAACTTGATTAACATTCATTATCCTCTTAAGCAAATGAAGTGGTTCAAGTTGAGGTGTTCCCTTACGATTTGCATAGTCGATGTCATGTTCCCGGTTTTAGAACAAAACGGGAAAAGGTTTTTTTATGGTAGATCGTTGATAACTAATTCAGAATTGTATAAATTTAATGTCCATGTGACTTGGCATATCGAGATTGGATGTGGTGAAAGGTGAGGGTCATTTTGTTGAAACCTCCAAAGTTTATGGTCTTAACGTGATTACCTACATGATTTAATATCTGACTGTCCTCGTTATTTCAGAAGAGTAAGAGTGATGCACAACTTAGTCGTCTGAAACATTATAATGAGAGAGTGTACGATGTTCCATTATTATTATTACCGCGTTAACATGGTCCTAATCATGTTTATGGAAATTCCTTATACGCTGTGGTTTTAAAAGACCGTCACCTCAGTGTTTAAAATCTGCAGAACATCATTCTTTTTAGATAATTTCAGTGAACTTAGGTTATTTTTTGTCATTTGAAGGTTACGTATTTCTCTGTATGAACTGTCTTCTTTCCTTCTTCTTCTTCTTCTTCTTTTTAACGTGTTTTTTTCATGTTTGAATTAACTTCTTTGAAGGACTTTTTGTTTGGCTTTTGAAAGTCTCGATCGGCTGCCCTGCCTTGTAGACCCCGGTAGCGTATGTTATTTTTAGACCCAACTCTAAAGTTGTTGCGCGGGTAGGTTGAGAAGGAGACTGAGATGTTTGTTATGTTTTTAACAGTGGCTTTGTTTTTGTGTTAATTAATCTGTAACACCCATTGCCTCAAACCTATGTTGATTACATACATAACGTTACGGATAAAGTGTTCGCCTCTCTGATCAGTCGGCTGCGTTTGAAATATCCGTACTCTTGTATTATTTGTAGACGGTAAAGACCGAAGGAACCAGTATTCATCTCCCATTGCCTCAGTGGCATCTTGACGGTACGTAAAGAGAAAGGTTTTAACATTTCTGAAGACCCACATAAGCTGGAGAGAGAATTATGTCCCAACTGTTTGTCGTCGTTTTAGTGGCTGTCAGCCTGTGGACCTTTTACCACTTTCATGGTGAAGGGACCGTGGTGTAGATGACTGCCTAGGTTTATGTCGTCCACTTCCAAGAAATGTGTTAATACTCTTCCTTGTGTGTGTGGCGAGACAAATTTGAAAATATTCGATTTAGAAAGACATTTCTCTTGTAGGTGCTCACGGTGGATCTGTTATTAGAAAGTATTGCTGTCAGGACCTTGCCGCTCTAAGTATATTAGTCGTGAACACATTACTTTAAAAGTATTTAAAGTAAATCATGTGAAATATAAAAAGAGTGTTAAGGGAGATTGTCAGAAAGAAATTCCGTCTCTGGGCTCAGCTAGACGAGACAGAAACTACTCGGCTGGATTTGGTACTGGGATATGCCTGCGTAGGTCGTGTGTAGGATGGAACGACTTTTTGTTCTACGTTGCTGCGGGAGTCTCCCCTTTTTTTTGTTTTGAAAGGATCTGGTTTTGATAACTATTCTCCGGATTAGTGGTTTTATTTCTTGTTACTGCGTTATTGCTGTTTATTTTTTTTTCACTGCTGTTGCTTGTGCGTCATTGTAATGGTTTCTGTATTTATTCTTATTTCCAATCGCATCAACATTATTTCTAACGTTTTCGTAAACCGTGTTGGTGTTCTGATTTGGTTTTGTATATCATTTCGTGTGTTTCACATTTCATTCTCTTAAATTGTTGTCTTTTGTATACTTGTCCTTACCAGTTGGTTAAACTGCATGTATTTCTTATGGGACAATGAAAAGAACATTGTGGACAAGCTAATATGAAATGTGTGTCCCCACAGCAATATGGCAAACTTATCTTTCTAAATTTACAAACAATTATGCTTTGACTTCTTCTTCACCTATTTAACTGACAGGAAATGGAGCTGTACCGAAGCATGGTCTTGTTTCAAGTCTTTTTGTAAAATGTGCAAAGTGTTCTCTTGAAATCATATTTTGTTTTTTGAGTACTGTTTGCCCTCGGGTGTTCTTGCATCTTGCTTGAATTTCAGTGTTGAGGATTTGTATTTAGTCATATGAAACATGACAATGTCCACTCTTGTCAGATGCCTGGATCATTTTAGTTATGAACAAGATGACACTTATTTCAGGTCTGGCCATCGTTTTTCGTTCCTTAGGGACTCAAACGGTGGTTTATGCATTCCCCAGCCTTGTATATAGAATTGTATAAAGCACTGGTTATGCTTTAATATGAAGTATAATATAATTTGTTCTCACTAGCTCAATTCTGCTGTAGTTGATTGCACTTCTCTCCTATTTCATGTGTGTCCATCCGGTTTCAGTTTTCATTCTGGAAGTTTTATTAATATTCGCTAAATATAGACTGTCCCCACTGATGATCAGAAAGAGAATTCCTTGCCAGAATAATCCGTCTTATTGAAAGGGACGTCTTTAAAACACTCTTGTCCCAAGTGCTTCGAGAATTATGATTTTCCTTTATCTGTCAATGTATCAAGTCCTCCTTTTTGTACAAGGGCTTTTCAATTTCCGCAGTTGAATCGGCTTCATAGATTTTTCTATTATGCAGTTACAAGAAGCTTATTGTTCGTCACTTTCATGCTCTCAGGTCCTCATTATAAAGTCACAAATTACTCCTGATTAGCGGCCTTTTCGTTGTTGTTTTTGCCATGGATCATTGTCTTGTTTGTTTTGATCTGTGCACTTTTTGTTCATTCCACAGAATGAAGTTCCTTTTGGAAACAAGGCACGGGATGGGGAGGGATCTAAAGCAGTTAGTTAATTAATGCAAAAGTTTCGTGTTCTTTGTTTAAGAATTGAAGTGAAAAGCAATCGTTTCGTTGGAATAGCGTGATCTAAAGCAGTATTAAAGAAAACATTGGTGCTTTGATGTTGTGTTTTCAATCTAGACGTTTGATCGAACTCTGTTTGATAAATTTCCGTAGGATACAAGGGTATTCCTTCAAGCAAAATGCCTCTTGAATACACCAGTTTTAGGTTAACTTTGCGCCTATAAAATATTCAGTGACTTAATGTATCTGATGTCAAGTTAGATTACAGAACTTGCTGTTGTATGTGGTATCCTTTCAGTAAACAATGTACTTATCTTTGTCCTCAATGCAACACTTACAGTGTGTGGTAAATGATATAGTTAAGTGTTTTATTTGATGTTCTAGAAAGATACCAGCGCTTGTCATGACAATTACTTGTTTGCTGATTATTTTCTCTTTTCAAGTATTGACGTCTCGCACTTTGCAAAATAGTTGAAATGATTCTTCCTATCTGGAGGAAAAAAGAGAATTCCAAGTATAGGAAGAGAAAGGTAAATAGGATTGATCAAACCAACCAGTTTCTAAGCTCGTAACTTCCACACACACACACACACACACACACACAGTTTGTGAGAATGAAAAGTCATTGGCGTACATGGTCTGCATTGGGGCGACGTGCAATCTAGAAGTTCTCAAGATACGTCTGTAATAAATGCGCCTTTTAACAAATGTCTTTTATCAGACAGAAAGCTTGTCATTATGTTTCATGTGTAAAAGGTCCTTCTTTGATACCTGAAATATACTTAATAAGATGATGATTCAGTCGCTTGTGAATCTGAAGAGCTTCCCAGAAAAGCAAACGTTGCCTGGTTAGATACAAAGAAAGCTAGCGCTCCTGATAGTTAGCGGTCAAAGTCACTGTCTATCATAATTTCTAAATCAAGAAGCGGTTAGAGTTACACCGTTGACGAAGCACTTGTCAAACTTATTCCCCTTTGGTGTAAGTTATTCCCGAGGTATAGTGAGCTGGATATGAAACGGTATATGGCTCAATATTTGAGAATATAAAAAAGTTTAGTAAGCGACAAAAATTAGTATAGCATATATATATACAGTAATATATGTATGTCTATAAATATATATATATATATATATATATATATATATATATATATATATATATATATATATATATATATATATATATATATATATGTGTGTGTGTGTGTGTGTGTGTGTGTGTATGTATGTATGTACGTATGTAATCTACGAAGCCATTTTAATAGCCTTTTGGTCGTCTGAAGATAGTTAAATGTATAATTTATTTTAACTAGGTTCTTCCATCCGAAGACCTCACGAGACCATAATAAGTTTGGGTTTTCCAAAATATTTCCGGATCATTTTAATGTCCGAACTTGAGCACTGCGGACGCCTTGAAGTTGAAAAGTGATGTCGAATATTGTATGGGGGTCATGAAAGGAACGTGTAGGCAAAGATGTGAGATTTATTTATAATGACTACATCTTCGGAAAAGTTATTTCTATAAAATTTCTAAAGTGCATTCCGACAAGCCTCAAAACATATAAGCCACTCATGAAAATCATATTTAATTTTATAAAAAAAAGACTTCATAAGAATGAAGATAACCTTAACTGTAACAGATATTCATCGAATTAACTTTCATTGTATAATTCTTATAATTCTAATAAACGAATTAGAATGATACAATATCTTTTGATTAGGACCGAATGTTATCGACCTCCCGGAGTAAAATGTCCCCGTGCACGACCTTCTGTATTTTCTCATTTTTTTCATTTGTGATTTCCTGGTTGCCCGGGATGTGCTGCCTTGTGTTTGTCCTCCAGTGTGGTTGATGTTTGGTGGGTTTTGGTGCTTTCTGGACGTCTCTTTACTCTGGGAGTGGAAAATGAGCTCGCTTCCTCTGGGGATTCGTCTGTTTGGCGAGGTCGTGACCTTTGGTATAGTAATTTACAACTTGTTATCAACTTGTACACTTGTAATGTTACATCTTTTGTTACTGTTATTCTGTTTGTTACTGAATTTGTGGGGATCATCAACATCATAATCATAAGAGTATGTCCACACTTCATTGGACATTTCATAAACACACATCACAAACAGGTTAAACATTTTGTTCACAAGTGGTTAAACATTTCATTAACACATCACAAACAGGTTAAACATTTCATAAGCACACATCACAAACAGGTTAAACATTTCGTAAACATATCACAAACAGGTTAAACATTTCATAAACATACATCACAAACAGGTTAAACATTTCATAAACACATCACAAACAGGTTAAACATTCCATAAACACATATCACAAACAGGTTAAACATTTCATAAACACACACCACAAACAAGTTAAATTAAAACGACTTGCTAGAAGCCCTAACCAGTAATTCATATGATTATTCAGCATTTGGCAAAGATTTGTCCTCCATTTTCTGTCGTTAACTTGTTTTCAACTTGTTTTGACATATGCGATAAGTTACTGACTTACTTTATGAATAGTTTTGACAGTAGTGTGGATGCACCCTTACTCCCTCAGAAGTTACTAATGTGGCAGTCTTAAGGGACTTTTGAGTTTGTATTCAAATGAACGGTTTCTTGTCACCATTTTAGGAATGCGATGAACATAAATGGCTATTAGCTATTACCAATACCTCTGCAGATGCAGAGAAACATGTCACTGTTGCAATATAAACACGCGTAACGCTCAGGAGACCTGTTTGAGTAATGGGGATAGTGAAGGAACCCGTTCTCATCGAAAAGTCAGAAGTGGTGAATGATTTACTTTGTGTGAAATGTTAAAATGTACGGAAACACGCGATGTCAGTTGTATGTATATGTACGGACAGTGCGCGCACGCACACACACACACACACTATAAATATATATTTATATGTATATATATAATACATAAATCCTTTTCTAATTATAAAGAGCGTTTATTGCTACAGCTAAGTGCAATTATACTTGTTTGATCTTTGCTGCCGTTACAGTTTCGTGTGAGGAAATTGGACAAAATTAATGAGGAA
>NC_089792.1:16116920-16154420 GCF_040412425.1 Macrobrachium rosenbergii | reverse complement strand
TTGCGATGATGATGATTTCTTGAGCTCCGACAGCATTATTTCAGTACTTTTAGAACCTGGCTTTTTTCCATTTTCCTTTGTTTTTATATTTGTTTAAAGGCAAAGATAAAACATTCCTGAAATTTCAGAGAAATAATAGTATGGCAGTGTTATCTTAAAGTGTAATTATGATGTTTGACGGGACGAATTAATATATTGATAATCTAATCTTATTCACAAAATTTTGGAATTTTTACAAAATAATTGAAAAATTTTGTTTAAAATTTGATTTCTTCTCTGACAAGGAAAATAACTGTCAGCAGCAGCAGGTGAAATGTTTGTCGGCATTTCAAAAAGATAGGTTTTCCATCAATTTTTTCAATGATTCTTGATTTGGAGTAAAGTTTTGGAGAATGATATTGTTATATCCTCTGTCAAAGGGTCAAATCTTATACCGGTTTAGCGCAAAGTGCTGTTGCCATGATTGCATCGCCAGCTGATTGCAGATGCCCCTTCCGCGATTGCTTTCCAGCTGTTGTCCACTGCATTTCAGTGCTTTCCAAGTTACAGTAGTTGGTTTTGCAATGTCCTTTAAATCAAAAGCATGTATTTAAAATTTAAAATTTAATTTAATCTGAAACTTTTCCCAAACCTCATCAAACTGTTACAAATGTGTTTCTTAACTCTGATTATTAGCTAATTGTGACAAGGGATAGTGGTTCAACAATGCACAAAAGGAAAAACCGTGCATTTTTAACACGCTGGAAGTCTTCCCAAAAGAATCGTGGAAGACATTGTTTATGTCAGTTTTGAAAGTTGCTTTATAATTTATGTTTTAGAAATGCATACAAGTTTATGCCATTTTTAAAAATAACTGTGTGCTCAAAAATATGAAAATGCGTTTAATCAATCAGACTTGAATGGAAGCAGTAAATTAATATCCAAAAGCATTTTCAAACTTGGGAATGTTGGAGTTGAACCATCGAAATCGAAGCATCATCGACTTTTCATTTAAAATTCCCCCTTCATAAGGGGTTCAGCTTTTTGCTACTTTAGAAGTATTAGAAAATAACTTTATTATTGAAAGTACAGTGTAGATGTTCAGCACGCCTTCAAACATGACCCAATAGATTATTTTCGTTATCCAAGATGGCTAATTGTAAAATTTTTTTTTTTTTAATCATCCTTACCAAAATAACGTTACTACTGTGACAATTGTTTCACCTGTCAATGATCTTAAGCAGACCAAACATGTGTTTGATGTTATAAAAAATCAGTTACTATCACTCTGGTCTATTTGTTTCCATGCCCTCAGATTTCATTTCCAAGACGTTTTTCTCTAAATCACGTGAAATTTATTTAAAATTTTACTGTTAAAAATGTGAATTTTAAGTGACAAAGTTTTTAGTGAAAAGTTTTAATCTAGGTTTTACGAATGTATGTGTTTTAAATAATTTATGTTTTAGGCGCTGTAGGATAAATCCATTTTTACGATAAAAGTGTCATATATGGATGTGTTTAATTAATCAGTTTCAAGAAAGTGAGTTGAGTCCGAAGTTATTTTGAAGCCATACATCGAAGTGTCATTTCAGACTTCATGTCAGTTTTCTCATAGAGATATTAGAATAAGGGTAGAGAGTACTTTTCAAAGAGGAAATGATACTTCATTAAACACAAAGGAAATAGTGCCAACATAACTTATTATACTGTTGTTTAAATATTCAAGCAAATAATCTTTTATTATTTAAAATAATCACCAGGATTTTCAAGCTTTTCGTCCAGAAGTTTTAATCTAGCTTTTATCTAGGCATATCGCTAATCAAAGGACTTAATGAGCTGATATAAAATATAAGGAAAAAAAGAACTATGACAGTTACAAAACACATGACAGACTTTGGGATTTTTGTTGGAATAGTTAAATGGATAAGAAAATGATCGCGCTTCGACCGAGGATGACTCATTTAATCAAGGGATTTTATTATATATATCGCAAATATAGAATTACAGTTCTTTGTATGTTATGACTGGGAAATGTGGGAGAAAAGTTATATATATATATGGGCTGATGATTTGTTTTTGGATAGTTAAATGGATAAGATATAGGATATATCGAAATGATAAATATATATATATATATATATATATATATATATATATATATATATATATATATATATATATATATATATATATATATATATATATGTGTGTGTGTGTGTGTGTGTGTGTGTGTGTGTGTGTGTTTATTTATTTACATTGTCTGGCCTCAATGGAAAAATACTCAATATATTAGTAATATTTTTAGCAGGATTGCAGGTTTTCGTCAATTTTGTGAAGCAAATAGAGCACACGCTCATAAAAGTGTAAGGCACATCAGGGACAGTCTGCATAGTTTCAGTTACTGAGGAAAATAGAATATGATCCGTTGCCCTAGTTGGAGGGCTAACGATTCTGGTTATAACACCATTTTCATAATTTGCTGTCATCCAGATTCAGATGTAGTAAAATTAAAAGCTCTAAGGCCTCGTCTGCTGAATCAAAGTTGAGCCCCTTGTGCAAGAAATTACTTCATCCCAGAATATTATCCTCTTCATTCACCTGCAAAGAAAACTCATCAGCAGCAGGGTTTTTGAGTCTAAGACGGCAATATTTCCCAAACGAGTGATGCATTCTCCATCAGCGCTTCCTAGACGGGTTTGCCGTAGTTATTAATGTGCGAAATTAGTTCCCTGCCGCCTGTGGAATGCTGGTGGCGTGAGTCAGACTAAAGAACGTTGTAGGGTAATCGGAACGACATTATTGTTAAACATAGTGGGTGCAAAACTTACACCTAGAAAATTATATATATATATATATTATTTATATATATATATATATATATATATATATATATATATATATATATATATATATATATATATTTTATATATATATAATACAGTATATATATATATATATATATATATATATATATATTATATATATATATATATATATATATGTATATATATATATATATATATATATATATATATATATATATATATATATAGAGAGAGAGAGAGAGAGTGTTACATATGAAATTTTTAGCTTTGTAAAATTAATTTGTTATTTTGAAGAGAAAAACTCTCTTGACGGTTTGAGTGGATTCGTAGGAAAGAGACATTTACAAATAAACTAGAAGAGGTGAAGATGGGGTGAAGAGACGCAAGTACTTCATAAAGGCTTTATCACTTAGCTGGGCATTGCGCAAATCTTCCCAAACTCTCTTCAAATCATGGCTGTTAAGAAGTAATTGAGACACATGGTAGCCTCAACGATCTCTCTCGCCTGTTGCATTCGCCATAGAAGTGTTATAATTATTTTTTTTTTTCGTGAAAGCATCGTGAAAAGATTCAGTTTAAATTTTATGCGCTGATGGTAGCGAACTGTATGAGACAATTCAAATTTTTCTGATGGCAATGTGAAGTCGTGTACAGTAGTAAACCAGTAGATCAGTGGCTCTAAAATTTTTTGGTATCGTTACCCCTGGCCTTGGTGTGATAGATCCCCTGTCACCCCTACCCCATTCCTCTTCAGTTATGTTTCACTCACTTATTATCACAAAGACTCTTCATTTCATTCTTTTTTTCTTTCGGGATTAAAGAAAACGAATGTTGGGGTATAACTTGTATAATTATGATAAAAATTAACCTGTTTTCTTCTGTATTATTTATTAATTTATTCATTCATTTATTTATAATTATTTATAAATTTACTGAATTATACTCCAAAGACCTATTACTGTTAGGAAGTGCCTCGTTACCCTCCAGAAACGGGTTCATTACCCCCAACTCTCGATGGTTTTATTTTTGTATGGTGTTTACCTCACAGGCAATGCCTGAACACAGACATTTCTTACCTGACTTCAGTATACGGGTCTTTATGCAACTGACAAAGGTCTTTCCTTCCTCATAAAAATTTGACCCTTTGCTGTGCATGATCGGAAGCCGAGATCGCGCTCTGGCGTGACATTGAGTACATCCCCTTGCATTGTTCTTTCCATTTCCTTTCAGATGCAGTATTTCACAGCAGTAGCTCACATCTTATGGTTTCAGTTCAGTGTCTCATCGATGTGCTTCTTTGTATTTTTGTTTTGCAGATCCTAATTTTTCAGGAAGCTTCTCTTACTTTTGTATTGTTATTAAACCTCGACATCACTGTGGTTATGTCTATAATTTTTTCATTTCTTGTTCACATTTTTCGTCAGTTTCTAAGAAATTTGACCACAAGCTACCCCATTATATACGTAATTATCCGAATCCAAGGATTAGACGCAGTATTACGGCAAAAGGTAAAAAGAATATTAGAATTCGAATATTGATACACATATCTAAAAACCATATTTTAAACAACACTTTAATTTTTCACTTTTATTTCAGTTTCCATTCACAGTCACCACAAGGCCTTTGGTACTTCTCCAAAATGGCTGATTTTGTAACGTAAATTCTAATTTCGTAAGTCACAATCAGTGAAGTAATGCACCCCCTTCAGTGAGCTGAAAATTTGTTAGATTACTTTGACACTTATCATAAAACATAATGACGGCATTGTGAAAAGGACTTTGCCTTTGATGGCTAAGGCTGACTTCCTCAAGGAATTTCACTGAAGATTTCAATCTGTTTTGTAACAGGAATATCGACCTGTGAAACGACCGTAACTTTCTATTTTGCTGGGTGAAGTTTTATGTTTTTCGAAGATTATTATTATTATTATTATTATTATTATTATTATTATTGGAACAGGATAAAATACTCATTTTTTCAAAAGCGAAATCTAGACAAACTTGGTTCTTCCTTATATCATGTATATATATTTGCACGATACAAGTGAGATTACAGTTTTTTTTTTTTTTTTGCAGTTGTCAGTTTTACACACATGAGGATGCCATCCTGTATAGTTGTACACTTAAGCTGTGGATGTACTGTACATGCCCCGATGATATACGAATTACTTAGGGCTTCAGATTCAAATCATAATGTTAGGTCATAATCTCACGAGTGTCAATTACTTGACTGTGGAATTGTCAAACTCTACCACATATTTATGGAACTATTTAAACTATATCTTTTCAAGAGACTTAATTCTTCTTTCATAGATGACCTGGCTTATTATGGACAGCTGTCTCTCTCTCTCTCTCTCTACACACACAGACACAAACACACACACACACACACACGTGCGCGCGGCCGCAAAATGTATGGTCATTAAAGAGATTATAGAATGGCACCCTGGCCAGTTGTCGCGGATTAACCTCTATTTAAGTGGTTTCTCAGTCCATTAATCTAGAGGACATTGAAGGCCACGTTAATTAACCATCAGCGGTCTGGTCAGTGCGGATGCTTCATAATTAGCTCTCGTGCTTTTGTTTTGAGAGAGAGAGAGAGAGAGAGAGAGAGAGAGAGAGAGAGACTTGACGAAGTCTTTTGAGAATGTGTAAACAGGAAACCGCAATAAAACCTTCCTCGCGAGGCGTCTGTTTGAGAGAGGAATTGCCGACACCAGCCACAGGAAGATGGAAGACGGTTTATCAAACAGTTGTGTCTTTTACACCACCTGTCTCAGACACAACTGAAAAGAATACCACATTATGGTGCACAAAACGCCATTATTTTTCTTCTGCTTTTGGCAGTCATTTTGAAATCTTAGGATCGTTTACTCACCTTCAAATATAAGGAAAAAAAAAATCATTAGGAAATATGGCTAGTGTCATACAAATTCCCATAGGATAAATTAACCTCGGTGAGATTTGCTGCTTAATTTGTTTTTATTTTTATTTTATATTTTTTGAACTTTAGATATGTGCAGGCTGTTCATTTGACCTAGATCCTTCATCTTCGTTTGGCCTTCGTGTTAATTTTTTAGCGACGTTTGTTTTCATCTGAGATTAAATATTTTTTCTTTTAATGAACACCATTTTTTTAACACAAAGTGGATTATTTACCCGCCTGTAAACCATAATTGTAAGGAACTGGATATCTTGTTTTAAAAAGAATTGTCTATGGATGGTCTCCCCAGTGAGGTATGGCGCGCTTGCGCGCTGACTACCCCTGAAAGTAGGTATGGAATTCACCGCTTAGGTCAACGGACGCTCATACTGGATTTTTGAGGATGCGCTCATCCGTCCCACCTCGTCCAGTTCAAGAATCGAACATGGGTTCATCGGTTTGTGATATGAGCGCGTTTACCAGAGCGCCACGAGTACGGGGGAGAGGATAGAGATGGAAAGAAAGAAAGAGGACGAAGAATCGAGAATTGGTGATATTTGAGGAGAAAACTGGCGCATAAAGTAAACAAAGCCTTTATCTCGAGCCACGTCGTAGGGGAAGGAGAGGGACCACCAGCCCACAGGGGTGATAAGGAAGCAATATTTCAGACAATTGTCTTTCTGCTACCTGTCAGAAACATAACCGAGAAAGAATAATACCAAGAAATGTGTGCGTATAAAACATTTTTCGTTACCCTGCTCTTTCTTTCCGGGTTTTATAATGGGGGACGATAGAAGAACTTACAGCATTGTGTGTAACTTAAAAAAAAAAAAGGTGAATTGACATTTTTCATAAAATTGAGATGATTTTGTAAATTCGTGGCCCATAACTGAGTAAAATGGACGCCGTAAGAATGTTGGAGCCTGAAAGCAAGGATTTTATAGTGCCTTCTCTTCTTGGAAAATTATTATATTTTTGTAATCTATTAAAAATCTTTCAGAAGAAGCCGGAACTGAGTTTTAGTTTTCTTGGAAGAATCTCCAGGTCTAGACAGCATGAATTTCTTGAGCTCTTAATTCTCTCGTTTTTAAAATTCAGGTAAATTTTTTTCTCTTTTGTTGCTAGGAATGTTGTTAGCTTTGCATCTTCATTTGCCATTTCCGGTATTGTTGGAAAATGAAATTTGGTTCACAGATTTTTCCTATGTGACAATAATTAATCGAATCTTGTGAGATATTTTTATTTGAATGAGCGCTCTGATGTTGGGATTAGTGTAATATGGTTGGTTACGGAGTTTGCAGCATTAATCCCAGTTCATTCATCTTTAGAGCTTATGATCTATTATCGCTAATTTTGTGATCAGTGTTATACCTTGATATCTCTTGGTAATTTTTTCTTGGAAGGTAGAAAAGCGAACATTTGTGAGCTTTTACCATTTTTTTTATCCCTTCGTCATCTGTTTAATATTGGTTCCTTATTACAGGTAATTGGGTGGATGATGTCAGTCCTTTGATCCTCTTATGTGTATGTGTGTGTGTGTGTGTTTGTGTCTGCATGTGCGCGCGAGGCACCGACGTGCTTATGCAACAAAACTTGGGAAGAATAGTCCAGTAATCTCCAAAAAATAGTACTTATGGCAAAGATTAGAAAAATGGCTCATCTTTTCAGAAAAGTCCCTTCTACCTTGTTTTGTCATCATAACCCGAAAGTATTGAAAGTATTGAAACATTGATCAAATTTATGATAGACAGAGATGCCATTGATCAAATTTGTTTTTGTCATGCAATATTGAATCGTGACAATAAATACTTTGCTTGTTTAATTACTCCACGGTAAAAGCAGTATACAGTTCGTTCGGGAAACATATTGCAGGAATTTATCGCTAAAAATTTACCAATCTTACGAAACTGAAAACCAATGCAATTGGGAAAACTTCAAAGACACATCCGACACCTTCATATAAGACTTATCAACAGGACCTAAGGAAAAAGAAACAGGCATGAGGACACAATGACCACATCCTGTTAAATTGACATTTTTCCCTTTTCCTTTTTATGACCATTGAAGAGCTGTAAGTGTTAATGCTAATGTTGACCATTGCTATAGAGTACTAGTATTTGTTCGCGTTTCCGAAAGCACTGAGTTTTCTTCAGAAAATTAGGGATGACGTTTACTGGAAAATCTTGAGCTTAAAAGTTTAAGCTCAACTTTTTAAGTGCATTTCAAAGTTTAAGTGGACTCTCTCACCTTATGTAGTTAGGCACTGAAGTAATAGGTGGTACATCAGATTTAACCTTTATTGGTTATAGTGGATTGAATTTGGCCATATACGTCACAGATAATCCGGACAATTACATAAAACAACAAAAAGTAACAGGAAGTGAAGCTGCGCGGCTTCAGCTACTTCAAAGCTAGAATGTCTGTGGACTGGTATTCTCTTTGTAGGTAGGTATGTTGTCTCATAATAATGAAAGTGCATTAGGATTTTCTTGGGTTGAGATGACTGCTTAACCAGAAAAAAAAAATTGTTTTACACCGAGTTAGATGATCAGACCTTCTGACCGTCGGAGAGGATTAACTACAACTAGTTAATGACTGAACGAACTGTAGGAAAGAGGTGTTTAGTAGGCAGAAGCACAATCCTTTAAGATTTACTGTATTTATTTATGACACGTGATCGATTAGCGTCCGGATGTCGGCTAAGGAAGGCATTGGCAGAAATTTAGAAGAAATAACGATATTTACCAGGCTTTCATAATTCTTCCCGTTACCCCAAGAAAATAAGGAAACTTGATGAAAGCTCTGACATTTCCAAATGCTGTCAAATGTACGGGAAATAAAAATTAGTAGCAAAAAGATTTATCATGTTTTATTTTAATATAAAATAGGGCAGTTCTAGTTTCAGTGGGTTCTTGCAGCTTTAAATTTTTCTTATGTCGTAGATGGACGCCAAAGTTATATATTGTACAATGGAAGTCTTCTATTTGAATATGGGTAATACTGAGTGGCAACCTCACCAGTCATTCTGGTATTGCAAAGCTTAGGTAGTGTATCTTGCTTGCCTCTCTCTCTCTCTCTCTCTCTCTCTCCCTCTCTCTCTCTCTCTCTCTCTCTCTCTCTCTCTCTCTCTCTCTCTCTCTCTCTCTCACCGATTATATTTACTTCTTGACAGACCGGATAGGATGATGTAAATGTAACTTTTGTTGAAAGTTGAATGTATTTTTGGCTTTCCCTTCACTGACATCAGTAGCTGAACCTGTAAGACTTTAAATTCCTTTTATACTTTCCTGTCTGCTTTTGTTGTGCTTCCACCATAACTTCCTTTTGGAGAGAGAGAGAGAGAGAGTTTTATTGGGTAGGACAAAGTCATTGCTACGAAATTTGTTTCTCGTGTCGAGGGAAGGAGATGGTGGTGGCGTAGTACTTCGATGGAAATACTCTTCATATGAACGACAGCGGGTTTAATGATATTTACCTCTTTGGCCTCAAGTCACTGGTTCAGTTGAGTACCAGTTCCACTTGTCCCACCGAAAGACGCCTTTGATTTAAAATTAAGTGGTAATTTTACGGTATGTCTCGAACTAGTGACCTACTGACAACCATATATACCCATGAAAATCTGCAAGACTTAATCGGAGAGGTGGAGATTGATCATTCATGGCCAGGATAAACTGCTCGAGAAGCAGTGTAAATTCTACATTGGAAGTTTTCGTATCCAGTGAATATGGGCTTTTGAACAATCTGAGTGCGTACTGTGCAAACATTAAAATGATAGAGATAGTAATGAGATGGAAGAGAACTTAAAAATAAAAAAATTTGCAAACTGTTGAAGAAGAACGAACACCGACAGGTCCATAAATGACAGTATAAAGATTCCATGAATATAAAATCCCTCTCAGTTGGATCTCAAATCTAGTAAGGGTAAGAAAACTTTGGCACGCTTTTTCCATTTCAAAACAAAGGGTGAGAGAAGCTGAAAGGAACACCACGATATTTGTATTTTGCATTTCTTAATATCAAATGTGTTCGCGTATTACCAAAAGATTTAAGGCAAAGAAATGAAAATTGTAGTTTAAGTTTCAGGGGCTTGATAGATGGATGAATAGGAGGTGGAAGGAATTTTATTTTTTATTCTCTCTCTCTCTCTCTCTCTCTCTCTCTCTCTCTCTCTCTCTCTCTCTCTCTCTCTCTGGTATGAACATTTTTGAAGAGTTCAGTTCTCAAGCCATTTCATCGTCGTCGAAACATTTTGGCTTTCCGAATCTTAGACGTGGCCAAAGCTCCCTGTCAATGTGCCGTTTTTCCCATTCTGTAACAAAGCCAGATTGAGGCTATTATACCTCATGGTGGAGGGGGAGTCAGACTACCTCACCCCGTAAGAGGCTTCTGCTTTCCTTGAGATCGGATCAAGAGAGTTGATAGACGTGGCGGCATTCTCATTTCTTGCTCATTTGCGCTGAAGGGGAAGTTTTGTCCTGGCTGTTGGGGAGAACTAACCCCCAACCTTTTTTCATTGAAACCTGGTCATATTTTTCCGTTCCTTTTGGAAGATTTTCACAGAGCTGTGAAGCCAACATGACAAGATAGCATAACGCTTTATCGAATAATTTGATGAAAATTATATCAGGAATAATTGTTTAATGCGTCGAGTTTGAAAATCTCCAAGTAATAAATACTGCATATTTGCTGCTGCTTTTATTTTCAAGAGCATACAAATCAGATGAATGTTCAAGTTTTATTTCTCACATACCCGTAGGGGGTTATTACATTCAGTGCACCTCATGTGGTGTACTGTAGGCATTACTTAAGGTTCTCTGCAGCGTGCGTTCGGCCCCTAGCTGCAACCCATTTCGTTCTCTTTTACTGTACCTCTTTCATAATCTCTTTCTTCCATCTTACTTTCCAACCTCTCCTAATAACTAATTCATAGTGCAACTACGAGGTTTTCCTCCTGTTACACCTTTCAAACCTTTTACTGTCAATTTCCGTTTCAGCGCTGAATGACCTCATAGGTCCCAGTGCTTAGCCTTTGGCTTAAGTTCTATATTCAATTCAACCTACGTCTTACATAGTATATTGAAATTTCGAAATCATTTTTTTTTTTCGGAATCATACTTGGTTAGATTTTGAGTAATTTTTTGTAGTAACCAGAACTGTCCATTCAGTAAGCGTACTTTAAGGGATTTGGCCGCTGGGATTTGTTTCACTTGAATTTTAAAAAAAAATGAAGCATATGTTAGGTTAGTTTTAAAATAAAAGACGCAAGTTAGTTGTGGGGATCTGACGTCAGATATGATAAAAATTTTAAAATGAGACATCAATGGATTCGATCGCGGTGATTTTATTTTATAAATAAAGAATGAGTAAAGAATTTCACAGCAAAGCAGTGATAGAAATCACCAGGAAAAATTCCTTTGTAAATACGAGTATTAAGAAGGAAAATTCCATATTTCGATGAAGTCCTGAAATCCTTTGAACGTTGCGAAAGGTATATTAAAATGTATCGGAGGGCTGAAAAGAAAAAAAAGTACAGCGGAACTCGATTATCCTGTCGTACGTAAATTCTGGATTAAGAGCAGGTAATCCCGTTCGTAAACGTTGGATGTTGGTAATCTTGTCATGTTGCCATGGTTTTATTGCGTCAGCAATTTTCTTTGAGTTGTAAGCTTTTATTTTTTGAAGTTTCCCTTTTCGTAAATATCCTTGTTAGCGCTTGTTTTCAACACACTTGGTGAAGTGAAGCAAAAGAAATTTAGTTTCAATATTCAGAAACAAGAAATATGCGGACAATTTAGAAATAGAACTATCAGAGGTCACAAGAAAGCGGACTGTACAGAGCTTAAATCTAGGTGTTAACTGTTATTTATGATTTTATGGAGGTTAATGCCGATAGTACTCTTCACGTGGTGCACTGTAGGTTTTACTGGATGGTGTTTGAAGCTTTCCTTCGGCCCCTGGTGACACCCACTAGCCTTTTACTTTACCTCTATCGTAGCTTCCTTTCTTCAGCCTTTCTGTCCAACCTCACAAACTATTAGCCCTAGGAGAGCTGTTAATCAGCTCAGTGGTCTGGTTAAACTACGGTACACTTACTTAATTATTACTTCTTAGTTTAACTGTGGTGTTTTCTTCCAGTTCCACCTTGAGATCCTTGTACTTCATCTCCCTTATTTTCTGGATCTCTTGATCTTGGTGTCCAACAACTCCATCTCTCCACTTTTTTGAGCGCTGAATGGCCGAAAGTGCCCCAAGTGCTTGCGTTGACAGCCTAAAACTAAATTAAACGCTCAACCCGTGGCAGTAATCAGAAACGGACTCACTTCACCAATGGAAAGAGCAACAGAATGTTAAATAAAATCAGAGTATATTTTATTACTTACTACTGGACCCGTACCGTTAAAAGTGACGGCAGTAAGAGTCGAGGGATGGTGCTTGGGTTCAGAAGCTATGACCAAGGTGCTTGTGTTTGGCATAATTGAATAGGGGTCATTAGTGAGAGAGGCCTGCCCGGGGTAGACGATAGCTATATCGGAAATATATTTATTACTGTAGGTTATCATTGTTGCACATAGGAAAAGTATAGGTACTTATTGCCTTTTAAAGTTATAGAGACAGTTTTTATACTAATAGCCACTCTCACTAAAGTCAGAGTTAAGTTTGGTCATATTTTACTGATGTAATAATTTCGTAATTTGAATTCGTCTCTACAGGTAATTATCGTAGAAGGGCAGTGATAGCGAAAGAAAAGAAATAAAAGGAGTTTGGGAAATAAATCGAATTTGGGATTTTTGTGGTCATTTTTTATTCGTTAAAGTTTTTATACAACTTGGTCTTTTGGTTCCAGTCTTATTAGTATTTGAAAGCAACCAAATGTAATGACAGAACGTTACTTGCCATGTGGATATTGTTTTATTGTATTTTATTCTATTTTTTTCATTACATAACGCTGAGCAGGAAATTGAAGCTCATTTTACAGAATTATTATTTGCAAATTTGCGATCGGAAAAGATTAATCAGAAGACAGAAAGGGACGATTGAAGCGAAGAATATTTGGTTCGGAACTCGAATACATCATGCAGTAAATTATTTGATGTAGTGATATTGTCAAGTGGATGGTGGTATTGAACAATTTGGCCATCCAAGTTTCCCTTCTGCTTTAGACAAGGGTTTGGCAATAGGTGTTTCTTTCTGAAGCAAGGTGAAATCGGGGTACAAAAGACCGCAGAGTTATTACCAAACTTTTCTTGTTGAGAGAAAATTGTCCGAACTTGCGTACCTCCGCACAGACTGTAGAGGCTCAGTATTTCATTCGACGGAATGCTCTGAGAGGAAAGTTGAAGACAGGTCGGTAGAGGACATAAAAAATATTCCTGGAATGATATTCACTTGCTAAGAGTGACATCATTTCTTTATATTTATTATTCACTTGCCAAGTATTTTCGCTTCCATCCCAAACTGCTACCCACAACAGTCGTCTGTGATTAGTAACAGAAACGTACTGAGTTTTCAAGAACGTTTCCTTACTGTTCCTCTCATCTTCGGGTCGGGAATCAAACGATGGCACACTGTTTATGAGCCGACGCGTTACCCTTTCTTCCACGAGGAGGAAGAGCAGAAGAAAATTGGAAATACAAGAGTACATTTTGTTCTAAGAGAGAGAGAGAGAGAGAGAGAGAGAGAGAGAGAGAGAGAGAGATGCTAAAACCTGTAAAAGTAGTTCATGGTTAAAATAAAAACAAGAGATTATAGAAAAGCTAATTTAAATATCTATTTTTTTTTGTGTGATCAAGGACAATTATTGCTCGTTGACTGATACGCTTAGTTATGAAACTGAGGCCCAATAAATAGCATCGACCTATTGTTCTAACTCAAATAACATAAACATGACCATAGAACAATAGGACTTCACATTCAGTAAGTTGATTGTATAGTAAGAGTCATGGTTCACCAGCGAACGTCGAAAATAGCAGAGTAGTAATTTATGAAATTGACTTCATATTGTATCTTATTATGGTGAACATTTCATGTAAAAGAATCAAAGTGAGTTGTGGGAGATGCTTGGAGTTCAAGCTTAACAAGGGTCTGTTGTACTGCAGTAGCATTTCATGGATGTTATGAAGGGGAAGTTACAGAATATTCACATTGGAAAATATGGGTGAAATCGAAGTACTCAATGTTTAAGCCAAGTTAATTTGTGTTGTCTGTGCAGTCCATTGGTATAGGGGTAATTTCATCATATAGAAGTGTTATAAACCCTTTTTTTTTTCATCTTGTTTATATGATCAATAAGAAATCTAGTAAAGGTAGTGGCCTGAAATTTTGGGTGAGTAGTAATTACACAGATATAGATTCGATGCTGTATGTTTTGTACAGAAAGGGGAATTCTGTAGGGGTGATAATGCCGTGAATGAATGAATGGGGTTCTCTTGAAAAACTGTAGTAAAATGTGTAATTTAAGGTATTTCAAAGCCATGTCAAGATTTTGCTTCGCTAACTTTTAATCTAACAGAAAGACTGGTTACACTTATATTTTGTAGAAATACAATGGCTTTAAAATTATTTATTGAAAAAAATTAGTATAAAAACAAATGAACCTCGGCTTGGACTAGGAATAAGGGGATAAAGAATCTTGGAAGTAATCAAGAAAAAGGATTATAAAAGTAAGGACACAAGGATGATCACCGGAATAAAAGAACAAACAAGGATAGTGGAAAGAAGGGAACAATATTTGGCTAAGAAAGCTACAGAAAGGCTTCAGTGTTGCGACTGACTGCAAAAAGTGTATAATTAACAAATAAAGACCAAACAGCATTGTTGAGGAAACAGATGGATTATGTGGAAAATAAACAGGGAAATATCTAAGAAATAACAAAATGCTAAAGAAAGGTTCCAGATATAAGGAGAAGTATGTTCAGAAAATAAATTCACTATGAAATTCGTAACATAAGATAAATAACTACGTAATTCGTGTGTACCTTTGCAGCGGGAGAGAGAGACCTGTGTATCACATAGTTGAAGAGGTTGGGGATCCGGTGGTATGCGATCAAACAGTTTCCAACCTTTTGAACTGAAATGTTTTATGAAATGTTGTTATGGAAGCTGGAAGAACGGCCCTGTTAGTTGTTTGCAGTGTTATGTAACTGGAAATTACTAAATGTTTCGACTCTCATTTAGAAGAGAAGTTGGCCGTTTGATGGAAAATTTTGATCCCGAATTTAAGAACGACCATTCTTATTAGAAACGCGCTGGAATATCTTACAGTATGAGTGTTGAGAACAAGGAGTAATTTGCACGTTTGCACCTGTATATTTTACTGTATTTAAAGATTCATTAAATATCAGGTTATAACCCAAAGAGTTATTTGAACTTTCCTCTCACTTTTGCCTTTTCCACCATTCCTAGTTGTTTTATGGCTAACTAATCTCTTTTAGTGGCTTCACACGTAACCACGGAACCATAAAGAAAATTTACGTTTTTTAGTAGAGAAATAAACCTTGTGCACTTTGCTTCAGTACTATTTTGTCGGTTGTGTTGGTATGAAAATTCAGTTAATATGCTCTCTTAAGTTTTATATATATATATATATATATATATATATATATATATATATATATATATATATATATATATATTTATATTTATATATATTTATATATATTATATGCAAAGACCGTGCTTGGGTGGATAGTCTAGAGTAGAAGGACAACAATACTGACTGCCAAATAAATCTTTTAAGCTTGTAGAATACTTTCGTATACCTGCAGAGAAAGTTCATTAGCAAAACTCTAAATATCTTTAATACGTTGAGCCGTTCACCATTGTTCTGCTCTCTCTCTACATACACACACAGAGTCCTCTTGTATATTAAGTCCTTTCTGTTCTGTTGCCTGTTCTATTCCATCTATCCAGTTTATTCTAGGGTAATAATTATAGACGCCTTTTTATCACACCCTGTAATCCTCCATTCTCTCAAAATGACCAAACTATCTTGAAATATCGTTTCATTTCTCTTGTACACTCACATCATAACACTTCTTTATATCTTCACCTCTCACCTTTTCATACTATACATACGATGTTAACAATTCATTGCAACAGCTTGAATCCTCGGTTCTTTCATTCTTTAATACTTTGACGGAGACTAAGGTCAGCAATTCCATAATACATTTTACCTTTTGAGTTATATAGAAAATTCTCTCACCTTCCAAATCTTTCCTTATTTCGCCAGTTCTAACTTCTCTTCTGTCAGCCTAACATCGTTCGTTACATTTACTCCCGACTACATGTACATTTACTTTCATCATTCTCCTTTTATAAGTGCTGTCAAAATTGATCTTCAGTCACTGCAGGCTGTCTTGATGTTCAAAAATCAGCCACTTCACTTTTAACCCCTTCGCCATCCTACAACTTGAAATCTACATCTGTTAATTCCACATTCATCTCGTATTGCTTCACCAGTAAAAATATTACACAGCCATGGAGTCATATCACTTTCATGTCTCCATTCCACTGTAACACCAGCACTTCTCTGAGAGCAGAAAGTTAAAGATTAGTTAACTGTCAGTGCAATATCCACGTTCATATTTGTTTGAAATCTCTCTCTCTCTCTCTCTCTCTCTCTCTCTCTCTCTCTCTCTCTCTCTCTCTCTCTCTCATATATATATATATATATATATATATATATATATATATATATATATATATATATATTATATATATATATATATATATATTGTATATATACATACATACATATATATATATATATATATATATATATATATATATATATATATATATATATATATATATATATATATATATATATATATATATATATATATATATATATATATATATATATATATATATATATATATATATATATAGAGCCATGGCATTACCAGTTGACCCACACAAGTCATAGAAGATGTTGGAGACTAATTAGTTCTGTTCCTGAGGTTTTTTCCTGAGCAGGCTGCCACATGTATAACAGCGAATTTTACCCAACTCTCGACCCACCTTCGAGTCAAATGGTAGCATTTCATTGGAATTACCCCCTCAGTGTGAATATGATAGACCCAATGAACACATGGGGACGTGTTTGACGTGTTTCACAGAAATAGATTCCTTGCTCACATTGAGATTGAACCCCGTCACTCCAATGGAAGGCCAGGACGCTACCAATTAACTCACTGGTGAGTGTGGAAGTTGGTTAAAACTCGCTAAGGCCTATATGGTAGGCGGCAGCCTACCCAGGAAAAACCTCAGATTCAGAAGTACTTATGTTCCAACTTCTTTTATGACTTGTACGGGCCAATTAGTAACTCCCTGAGTCAGAAATATACATATAGCCTATATATATATATATATATATATATATATATATATATATATATATATATATATATATATATATATATATATATATATATATATATATATATATATATATATATATAATGTGTGTGTGTGCGTGCGCGCATACATGTATGTGTGTGTACACGCAAATGATTTATATGTAATTATGATATATACATATATATATATATATATATATATATATATATATATATATATATATATATATTGTATTATGTTTGTGGTAATATGTAGAATGCTATCGCTTTTATTCGTATATACCATCATTCCCCATTATTTTACTTTCGGTTGCGTATGTTTATTTCTTTGCCTTTACTAATACCCACTCATTATGCAGTAGCCTTCGCTTCAGATAGTGTTTTATTCCTCGCCGAAGGGTTAGCTTCCCTTCCTATACATTTCATGCTTGGTTAAATACGTGTTATAATTTTATTACGGCATTAATAAATCATTCGAGATACCCTGTCGAATTTATTGGACAAAATTGGAAAAATATGAAAAATTTAGTTATTAGTTTCATATACTAAGTTGATTATGATGTCCACAGTTATTAGATTCTGTTACAGGGTATGTTGCGTCAGTTGATTTGTTGAATTTTTCGAAAATGACATTAATTTAAACGTGATGAGATACATTTGCCATTTGTGGACTTACTGAACATGAACTCAGTGGTGAAAAGAAAATGTTTTTATATATATATATATATATATATATATATATATATATATATATATATATATATATATATATCACTGAATCACGGAACGTGATGAATATATAAATAAAGACAAAATCCTGGAAGGAAAGAGAACGCCATTGTTTCTCTTACATCTATGTTTGTACATGAATACAGTCATCCATACATACATCTATACATACTTGCATACGTACATACATACATAAACATCAGAAATATCAAAGAGTTCTTTGTTACTGATTCGGTACACAGATACTACATTAAATATGAATTTATCATTATCTGTGAAATATGTGATCTATGCAGTGATGTCATTTGTGTTGCGCAGTGGATCAGCGATCTAGAAACAATAAAGACAGTTATAACGGCGTCTGAAGAGTGAAAGATGAGAAACCGAGTTCATGTTTAAGCTCCTTCGGGTGTCTTATACACAATAGTATAAAGACCTTATTGGCTTAGACTTAGAATAAATGTTATTTTCCATTATCATCTGCATTAATGCAAATTCTAAGAGGTTTGTAGAGTGAGTACTAACACATCGCGTTATTATACCACATTGGGTCCAAAAATTGTAGTGTGATATTTTGCTGTGTTCGAAAAGAAATATATATATATACGAGATTTGTTTATTCAATTTTCCCAGTATGTTATTTCCACCATCCTGCTTAGGTATGGATGCCAAGATGTAACATGCTTCTCGAAACCACGGTACAGATATATCATTAATGAACCTTTGATTATATTGTGTTAAAAAGTTCCACTAGGCAGTTTTTATATATATTCTTCGTTTGCTAAGGTGCCTGTTGAATCGGGATTAGGGTGTTCTTGAAAATGAAGTAACCGGATGGGATTTGCCGCTAATAGAAAGTCAAGTTTTACAGTGACCTAATTGCCTATTTAAAGTTGATTTGATGGACTCCGAGCCAGTGAAATAAGGCAGACAGGTTTTTAAAAGAAAAACAAAAGCGATAGAGGGTTACCCATTCCCGTACCAAACGTTTGTTTATGGGGTTTTCTTCGAAGGCAAACCCCATACAAACATACATATTGCTGCAGGTGTGCATACGAATCACTCTCTTAACGAATGTTTCAAAATACTCTTGTTAGCTCGACAAGGAATCACGACTGGCATAGTGATAAAAATTGTGAGTAAGAACTTCCCATATCGATGTGACCGACTGTCGGGGTATTTATCATCACGGGCCACTTATTGTCTTTCTTAGAATTCACATTGTAAACACTATTAACTGTGACTTGTCACCGGTGAAGGGTCAGTGGCTTGTATTATTTTCCCAATTTTCGGAGAGTGAGAGGACCTTTAACCAGCTACCTATGTATAGGCCTCTTTTTCCTTACTCCTTGCGTATTCGTGGATGCTTGCTTGATACTTCCATTTTCACCTAGACTTTTAAGGTTCTTTTAGATTCTAGCGTTTTTACACCAAAAATAATTGTCTTTATCTTTACCTGAAATCACTTACTGAAAAAAAAGACTAAGGTAAAGTACCTTCGATAGAACAAGATAATCAGTATTGGAGACATGTATTACTTACGTCACTACACTTCATTTCGGCAAGAAAGCCGCATAGCAAAATATCTACAACAGAATACTCTGATACTGTCCCAGGGACACAATGTATTGATGTTTTATTTGGGAGCTCTTTTATGATATTCAAAAGATCACTGCTGAAGCCCTTATGAACTGCATAAAAACTCGCTCTCTTGTCTGAATGATCAATTGTTACTACCTTTCTTGACTACCAACAATTTAACATTCTTCAGAGAAAGATAGCATATAGCTACAGCTGCCAAAAGATCTCCTCGCCTAAGTTCATATTTCTTCTGCGCTGTTGGGAAATATATTGTGATTACAAAGATGTGACAGTAATACATCAATTTAATTCAGATTATCTCGAAACTATCTGGGGGACATTTAGCGTATTTGCAGATATAGGACTGACGTTTTAAGGTTTACAATTCAGCGTGAGACACCCAGTTAACTACCAACAAATAAAATCGAAAGACAAAGGCACCCGAGAGAGAACTTTCACCTGTCTATTCAAAATATGACGCCAAGATTTACATTAAAATTGTCATCAACGTATAACCGCTTTTGTCGCCCCTAATTATAGAGGTCGTGTTGAATTTAACGCAGACACACAAATCTTGGAAAATTCGATCAATTAAAGACAAAAAGGAATTATTACAGCTTCGCCGATTATGAGAGAGAGAGAGAGAGAGAGAGAGAGAGAGAGAGAGAGAGAGAGAGAGAGAGAGAGGATTGTTAAAACGTATGATAGCAGTAACGAGTCGACTTGCTCACTTTTTCACACTGCAGGGCAGATTGCAACTATTATCGTCTGTGCAACAACTTTTTTTCATCCACATGATTAATTTAGATAGTTCCATGTGCGCTAATATTAACTAGCGTATGAAGAGGAGGCTAGAGAGTTGAGGCACTTCAGCAGCAGGAAAGGAACGATCTGCTTGTCTTTCAGGCACAGGTTAAGAGAGGGAAGCAACACTGTTCGTACTACAATATATATATATATATATATATATATATATATATATATATATATATATATATATATATATATATATATATATATATACACATACATACATACATACATACATACATGTATGTATGTATGTGTATAACAAAACTTAAATGAGTGAAGAAGCGATAACGGAAAAGAGAAGAATATTATAAATCCCGACATCCTTAGTTGAGATGTGATTTAGTAAAACTAATAATCAACACATGAGCAGGTGTTTCACAGAAATAAATTTCTGACTTGCATCGGGATCGAACCCAGTCTCTCAAATGAAAGGCAAGGTGATAGAGGTACAGAAGTACTTTGGTTCCAACTTCTTGCATGTCCTGTGTGGGTCAGTTGGTAGCGCCCTTGCCTTTCATTTGAGATACCTGGGTTCGATGTGTCATAACTTTATATATATATATATATATATATATATATATATATATATATATATATATATATATATATATATATATATATATATATATGTGTGTGTGTGTGTGTGTGTGTGTGTGTGTGTGTGTGTGTGTGTGTTCGGCAATAGTAATCTGTAATGGCAGAAATGCAAATGATAAATCCACAGTCACGAATGGTTTCGTCAAATTTTCATAAAAAAGTAATCTTTCTCTTGGCGCAGACAAGATATTTTTTTGGGGAAAATATATGTAGAAGCTTCTCAGGTCTGCCTAAGAATCAGGTAGGAGAGCATAAGCTCATTAATTACGTGTACTTATCCTTACATATTTTGTGAGGCAGAGGATGATGCTTGTCTAATTTAGCTTCCCTGAAAATCCTCGGCGCAATTAAATCTCTCAAAGTCGCCGAATTTAGTGACGTAGGAGACAGTGACGTCACTTTGTTCACTCTCTGAGGAAACAAAGGAACAAAAACAAAAGAGGGAAGCTGACGAAGGATTCTTTTGTTTGGTCTCCCTCCATTGCACAATAACAGCCAGGAGATCACTTTTGTTCTTTTTATAGTTCAGAAGTGAGTGAGGGAATCTGGAAATGAACGGATGCCTTTCCCCATTTAAGGTAATTTAAAGGCATTTTATTCTTACGAATTCTCTCACTGTTCTTTGCGACAAGGACGCACTGAAAAATCTTGGTAGAATTCTCACTTTGCCATTAACAGCCCATTCAAATTGGCTCAAATACTGACCCTCACAAATTACAAAAACAGACACGATGCTAATATAAAAATGTGTGGGATTTCCGTTCAATCGATTGGGGTTGTTTTGCATAGCCAGTAATATGGAATGTTAATCTGCGGTACGGGTAATAATCTGAGAAAATTGATCTCAAGTTATTTTGACCAGTGATAGAATTTTGTCAACTCTGTATTATAAAAGATTAGGTCATGTGATAACAGGTCATCTTATCGTTGTGTTTAATTGCAAAGTAAAACTGGCATAAGTAAAAATGTAGCATTTTCATTTTGTTGAATACTTTTTCACCATTAGCAAAGAGATCTATTCTTGCAATAATCAAGCGTTTTGTTTTGCATTTGCTCATTTCAAATGCATAGCAGTTAACAAAATTGAATTTATGATGAGAAGCATTCTTAGAACTTTAGATTATGATATACGGTCATCAATAAAAATTTTATGATTCCTTTTGAGATATACTTCTTTCTGAATTCGGAAAACAATTATTTAAGGTACTCAGAGAAATTTTTCAGGTTTTGGAAATGATTGAGATATGAAAGATTATAGATTACCGAATACTTTACTATTCATACACGTTTAATCTCCCAGACTTTAGCAAGCAAAGAAGACATTTATGATGATAGCCGGTGAAGGTTAAAATATACCTTCATACATTTTCACAATATTTTGACGGCTATCAGGTTACCGTTTGAATTATGCGGTATGTACTTCGACTGTAATGCTCTATCAAGACCATCTGGTATCATTTTCTCTTATTTCATTGGCTAGACAATTTAGTATTTTATTAATTGAAGTTGAAAGGATCACGTTGAGCAGTTACCAAGAATGATCGCCAGGGTTTTCATGAAATATAGTGAAAAGATTGATCGCAGTAGGATTAACAGTCGCCGTAAATTGCGTTTAATAACATTCCTTCTTCGGGTGCGTGACAGCTAATCGTCCTATAAATTTTATCATTTGTTCTGTTGTCTCCTTTTTGGGGGAATCTCAGGATCCTTTTAGGGAAATACGAGATATATCGAGTACTTTCCAATTGTTTAAATCATTGTCGCGTGAAAAATTGTGGCTGCATCTAGGGAGTATAATTTCTTGTCAAATCTCTATTTTTCTGACAAATACTTTTTTGGTAGGGGAAAGGTCGCAGTTATAATTGTCACAATGACACATGTTTAAGCTGGAGCCTGCTTCTTAAACATTATTATTATTATTATTATTATTATTATTATTATTATTATTATTATTATTATTATTATTATTATTATTATTAAATTTGCTGTGATTTTTGCTTTTTGTAGTGTTGTTTAGACCGTTGTGTCAATAAAAATATATTAAACTGAATTATGTAGAGAACAAAGCACTGGTACAGTGGGAAGCTTCTAAGATCCGAGTTTTGTCCTGTGAATGAAGAGTATTTGGCTAAAAATGTTATTCTATAACTATATTGGAATAGGGAGGAATGCAGAGAGCGTGAATGGGAGGGAAACTTTCAAAGCAGCGCATCTTGGGCCAAGTAAATTTGAAAGGTAAATCCCAGTCTCGGTTCTTTGTCCTTTGTGGGAAGGTTTTGATTGGTTTCTCTGTCAGAACTTTATGCATGCAGAACTAGTCTCTCTCGTCTTCGTTTTATAATTCGGGGTGTTCCTCCAATTTTCGTAAATTTATCAGAAATTTGTCTTTCATGCGGATTACTAAAATGGGTGTGAAGAAATTGTTTTAACATTGGATTTATTGTCATATTTACACATTGAAGTAGGAAGTATAGAGGCCTTAGCTTTTCTATTCCAGCAAGTCAAGACTATTGAGTTACAGTCTTCTTCTTTTTATTCTTAGCAGTCTTTTTATTTTTTGTCAAATTTCATTGAAATATTAAAGAAAATAAAAGGAGAAACACGAGAATTCAAGTGTGTTCTTTTTTAGTATCATCTCCAGAAACAACGATTTAGACTCCATTCTGAGTTCGGTAGTAACTGATAGATATATAAGGAAAGGCGAGCAGCAGAATCCAGCAAAAATATAATTACAATATTTTATATTACCTCTTCCCTCTTTCTCGCCTCCCCCCAAAAAAATGAAAAATAAAAAAATGTAGGAAAAGGGAGCGATTATTTTTTGCACTAATTTAAGAGGAAGGTTGGGAACTTCTTTCCTGCGATGTGGCTTCTTAATTAATATTCATGAAAATGAAATGAATTATTCGGACATTCATCTTGAAAAGGAAAAGATGGGAAAGTCCTCGAGTGAAAAGGTACGAAAATGACTGATACTAATTATATTAATTTTGGCAATGTCCTCTCTCGCTTATGAAGACTGAGTGAACTGTCAATGCTGTGAAGGTTTGCGGCAGCGCGTACTGATGATTAGCCAATAATTCTTGATGTAAAAGCGAATGCATCATGTGAGATGTAATTGGATTTTTGGGAGATGATTCTTGAAAATTGATTCTATATTTTTGGTATCGAAGTATTTTTTTTTAGCTTCGTCGGTAAAGTACGGTAGTCTCTTTGTTGTTAACTTTTCCTTCTTCCTCAAGGATTTTTTTATTGTACTTTAGACAATATAAGACTGAGCTTACATTCCGATCGCTCACTTTCTGACATGAATAATGACCAGTAATAAGAAGTGATAAAAGTTGCTTAACTTTTTCTCTGTTTCCATGGTTGTCAACATTATTGTCATTAATGTGATAATTGGAGAGTTTCTTTAGTCCTTGTTAATGGCTCTTTCCGTTTAAGTATTAACAAGTATTATCCTGTGCCCAAGGATGATCTTTGTTTTTTGATGTATTCATAGATGTTTTTGCTAAAGCTTAAAAGTTATGGCTTCTTAATCAGAAGATTCTAGTAAATCCTGTTGGTCGAAGGCTTCGATTTAAATTGGCTCTTGTCTTTTGGTCCAATATGGCTCCAGAACTACGTTGTCGACGTTCTTCTTTCGTTTGTCAACGTATTTTTACATTACATTTGTTTACATCTTACCACATAAAGGGATGATGATAAATGCTAGGGCAGTCAAAGCCAATTAGATAATTAGTGCGTGGGTAACCAAAACCACTGAGAGAGAGAGAGAGAGAGAGAGAGAGAGAAGAATGTTAAATTCATCCTTGGGGAAGGATATCGCTCCTTCGCGTGAGGGCCATTTCGTCAGCTGACAAAATATTGCCTGACATTCGTTTAATGCTGTAATGTCATTTATTGCTTGCAGTTAAACGCATTTGCAATTTGATGTCTTTAAAATGCGCCGCTGGGCTTACGGAGGCGAATATATCATGTGCATTCATGCAGTGAATGCATAAATGATGCAGCCCCGCCACTTACTGTAGGAATGGAAATGTTAACTCATTAAGTTTACGCCTTTTTAACGTTGGGAATCCATCCTGGGGAACGATTCGGTATGAAAGGAAATTACGAATGAATTTTGAATAAAAATATTGACGGATTTGCAGCAGACAAACAGATTTCTTTTTTCCGTATCTAATGTATAAAGAAAAGTAATTGAATATCATTAGGACTTACTGAATTATAATAGTAGAACATCTTTATGGGTCGCAGTTTTTGTTCACTTCTAACCTTTTAAATGAGATTGCAACCAGTGTAGCTCTCTCTCTCTCTCTCTCTCTCTCTCTCTCTCTCTCTCTCTCTCTCTCTCTCTCTCTCTCTCTCTCTCTCTCTCTCTGTATAAAAAAGAAATGAATCTTTCAAATAATTCTTTCAGCAAACATACTGAAAGGGAATATTTGGATCTTGTTTAATTGAAAAAGTCATAGCCAGATTTATACAGTTTTAATAACCCCCCAAAATTTTATCTGCGAAAGGCATTTTGTATTCACAAGTGGAGGCAGTATAAACACGGACTTTGTATTCATCCGTTTAGAGATTCTGTCACAGCACTGGTGTTGATTGGGAATATGAAAATATGAGAGGCCACTGATTGCAAAGTTTATGCTACGTTTATTCAGTAGAATAAACTATATATATTATATATATATATATATATATATATATATATATATATATATATATATATATATATATATTATTTATATTATATATATATATATATATATATATAATTTAAATGCGCTGATATGTATATGTATGTTTCTATGCGTGTGTTAGTGTACGAGCAGATGTACCCCAGGAAAAAAGTGAAACTAAATCCTGACAGAGAGAGAGAGAGAGAGAGAGAGAGAGAGAGAGAGAGAGAGAGAGAGAGAGAGAGAGAATTAAAACAAACACAGAAATAGATAATCTCTCTATAGTAATTACTTAATGCAAGATCGCTTAACTGTGTCCATTAGGAAATGTCTCTGTGATTACTGGTTTTCTCTCTTAATATGGTCACCTCTCTTATTATACATACATATATATATGTGTGTGTATGTATTATTATTATTATTATTATTATTATTATTATTATTATTATTATTATTATTATTTCAGTAGAAGAAACCTATTTACATGGAACAAGCACACAGGGGCCATTGAATTTAAGTTCAAGCTTCCAAAGAATGTTGGTTTCAAGCCTCCCACCACGGACCCCACACTGCATCAGTAACTGGTCATGATACAGAGCCAGTAATTTTTCATCGTCCTGGGGGAGACGCGAACCCGCGACGTCTGAGTGGCATGCCACGACACTAACCACTATACCTGATTTTTCGTCGCATCCTTGAAGAGATAATCCGATGCAAAAACCTTAATTATGTTAATGATGATTTATGGTTGCAAGAGAAATGGAATGCCAAGATCCTTAATTTTCTGAGAGATACCTCTATTGCTTCGCTGAATGCGGTGATAATTTCTGCGATGGAATCGCTTCTAAAGATCTGTGGAAGCTGAAAAAGGGCGATTTGGTGTATAGCGAGGAAAAGGCATTCAAGTAAATATAAAGAATTATGTGACAGAATTAGCCAGAGATAGGGCTTGCGAGTTAAAGAAGAAAGAGGTAATGAAAACAAATATCAAAGTAAATAAAAAGAAAAAGAAAATCAAGTAAATGAAAGGTTATAAGAAACCCCGTCACAAGAGAAATGCACGTAAGAAAGAAACGAAGAAGGAAGTATTATCAGAATACTGCAAAATGGGAACATGGAGAGAAGAAGGGGGGTTTAAAATAGAACGAGAGACATGAAATATGAAAGATAGCAAAACATGATAAGAGAAACTTAAGGTGAATACTAAAGTGAAAGACGGAATAAGCAAGAAAATAAAAGCTCTAGAAATACAAGTTAAAGGAACGAAAAAACACTAATGGTAAAGTTTCAGAGGTAAATCTAAATACGACAAATAAGGGAAATGACAGAGATAGAAATAAAAGCCAAAACTAGACCGTGTGCTGGCAGTAAGCGGAAAGTGGAGTTAGAAAATAGTGATTGACGGATATGGAAGAGATGGAAGTGATGTTTTGAAGAACAGATATAACGACAATACTTTGAATCAGTCAGTTTGTTTTTATTGAGCAAAAAATAATACATTAAAATTGAGTACCGTAAATATACATACAAAGGAAATGTTATTTTGCCAGTAATACCAAAAAAAAAGATGTGACGTAATTAAACTAAAAAAGCTATGTGAAGAGGACAAAAATGAAATTCCTGGAAAGTTTTCATTCAGCGAAAATAATATTGGAAAAAATGGAAAAGAAATCATATACCATAGGCGGAGAAAACTATTAAAAAGTAGAGGAAGGAAATCTGCAAACCCAGAAAAACACAAACTAGCAACAGAAGCGCCGTTGCAGAGGCAAAGCCTCAACGCAATCTGACCCCGAGAGCGCTTCATAAATATGCAACATTTTCACGCCGGAGCACACCGGCTCTCATAAAGCTCTTTCGCGCCTTACATTCCGTGCTCATTAAGTGAAGACTCCGCAGGGGGTTAGTGCCGTCAGTGCACCTCATACGGTGCAACTGAAGGCATTACTTACGGTTCTTTGCAGCGTGCCTTCGGCCCCTAGCAGCAACCCCTTTCGTTCCTTTTACTGTACCTCCTTTCATATTCTCTTTCTTCCATCTTACTTTCCACCCTTTCTCAACAATTGATTCACAGTGCACCTGCGAGGTTTTCCTTTCAAAACTTTTATTGCCAATTTCCCTTTCAGCGGTGAATGACCTCATAGGTAGCAGTGCTTGGCCTTTGGCCTAAATTCTATGTTTAACTCAACTCATTTAGTGAATAAAAATACCACACTTCCTTTGCTGGAAATGTTTAATTTCGAATAGCTTGTTTTGTTGAAGGACATTATTTCATGCTAAGGCCGATAGTCCACTCAGCCCTAATGCCCTTTAGTAGCCCATTGCCGATAGATACACGAAAAATTCTTGAGTGCCTCTTGAGCAGAAGGCGCCTGGTCGTTGACTTTCAGTTCAGTAACTTTCGCCTTTATTAGAATTTGTATTTCGTGTGGAAACTAATTATACCTGTATTCTACTGCGTTACTGAAGCTGGAATTCCATGTTGAAAGTATTTTATTTTTTCTTTTTGTGGGGGAGATTAAAATAGATATATTCCTCACAGAAAGAAAAATAACCAACTTTGAGAAATAAATTTAACGAAATGCTATTCAGGTTTTGAACTAAACTTTTAATTTCTTGCGTTAGGAATTTTATAAACTGTTGCGTAGGGGAGAACGAGAAGAAAACAGAATCAGTGTTTGAGAAAGAAATACAGAGGAAAATTGCAATACATAGAAGAAGAGCAAGGTTCAGATAACGAAAATATAAAGTGGATAAAAGTAAATATAGGTTGGATGCAAAAGAAGCAACAATGAAAAGATGGTAATGTAAAAGAATTAAAGAGGGAATTAATTGAAAAGTAAGCAAAAGAGAAACAGACAAGGGAAGAAAATTAGAAATACTGAAAGGGAAGAATAAATGAAATAGACAATTAAGGAATCAAATGGAAATGGAAATATATATAAAAAAAACCTGCGAGTGATTGATGACATAGAAGTTAAAAGAATAAGGAAATGTGTTAGACAGAAAAATAAATTAAAATGAATGAATAAAAAACTGTGAACAGGAAAGGATACGATGGAAAAACTACAGATAATGATTATTAAGAGAAAAATAATATGCAAGTTAGAGAAAGAGAGAAACTGTTGATATAATCCTTTTCATATTGAAAATCATAGTCTTCATTATGTACAAAATCTGGTTTTCAAAATACGTTGGAATCTATACTCTCCTGATCACAAAGATTGAAATGAGCAATGTATTTTCGCGACCTAAAAATTACATAAAATAATTTTGTTGAAAGAAATCCCCTTAAACGTGATGTGTAAGAGTCAGGTCCTTACGTGAAAATGGCATTAGGACACATCTTTCCATAAAGTAAATCAACAAAGTCTTAGACCTTGGAAGAGCCTTCTAATGGTTTATAAATGATCCTTCCGGCAGTTCCTATCTTTTCAAAATAAAAAACAATTTTCCTTTCATCTTCTTCCTTTGGTAATGGAATTCTGTGATTCCTACGTTTTTGATAAGCGCGATTCCATCATCACAGAAAGACAACGTTTTTCTTTCCATTCTTCCCTTCGAAGCCGTGCGGGGCATTTCCCCGTTCCCCGTTCTCATACCACGAGAGATGGATGTTCCAGTCTTTGGAAAATAAGAAGAAGAAGAAGGTGCTGCAACGAAAGTGAAAATGAAGAGGATGTGTTTAGAATGTGATTATGAATGCATGTAAGATTAGTAAGTTTGTACGGGAATGAAATAAACGTTGAGATAGGTTAATGGGCAGTTTGAAAATCAAGATATGCTAATCAACCAGTTCTGTTTGGTAATGAAGCATACTTTTGTCATTGGAATGATAAATGACTTGAAAATTGTGGATGGATGGAAAGACATCAGCTTTGATTGGATTAACTATTGAGATTATTCCTTTTCAAAAGTCAAAAGGTGATTGAGGAATGAGTTGTTTGCAATGTACATAGACCTAGAGAAAGCTTATGGTAAAATTGATAGAGATAAGATGTGTGGTGTATTGCGAGCACATTTTCTTGCCCATTTACAAATCTGACCTTTGGGCCTCATCTTGAACCTCCACTGTTTGCCTCAAACTTCTAAGGTTTGTCACAAGCTTCAGTAACGCTTGATATTTTGTAAGATGGGCGTGTTAACCCTACGCTCAACCATTCTCTTTTATCAAGGTATGGTCTAATGGCAAAGTGTGATTTGTATGGCGTTGAGGATTATTTGTTAGGTGTTCAAAAGTTTTCGAGGTGGAGGCAGAACTTGTAGATGCTTTGGTGTAAAACTAGATTGCGCGCAAATGTATATTATGTCTCCATGGCTTTTAATATTTTTAAGAATTTGATAATGATACCAGTCAAAGAAAGGACAGTTTGTATGAAAAGAAGAGTGAAGAGAACCTGCAGAAACTGGTGAAAGAATTAGAAAGGATTTGGAATAGGGGTAAAAAGAACACGAATCCCAAGAAGAGTAAGGCGATGAGGGTGAAAGGAAGGCAGGAATGTGGAATAGTGACTGTTAATAGCAATGGCAGATGAATGGCAGCAAATGAAAAGAATGAAGGTCTGATGAGAGAAGATGCAAACCTGGAGAATTTGTGAAGCAGGGAAGTTTGAAGGAGCTGTTCAGAATGTTTGGAAGAGAGAGATTTCCTTTGGGAGTAAACGTTTGAGTGAATAAGGCGCGGGGGTGTTGGGGGGCGATTTGGCAAACTCGTTTTTGGATGCGAAGTGAATGTTGAAGGGGAGTGAATGAAAAAGTTTAAATAAATACCATTGTCTGCATGAGAAGAGTCGAAATTTTGAAAAATGTGGATGCGGTAATGTTTATAAAAGGTAGCATAGCGGAAAAAGATGGACTAGATTGTATGTGTGTATGTTACAGGCAGATACCGAAACCAGGCATTTCACGAACCACCTGAAACAGGCAGTTCGTGAAATGCCTAGTTTCACTATCTGCCTGTAACATATAACAGTATATATATAATATATGTATATATATATATATATATATATATATATATATATATATATATATATATATATTATATATATATATATATATATATATATATATCTTTCTTGCGTGTTTATTAATATATATGCGAAGCTTATATTATTGGCCGAGATAATTCTCAACATTGATTATTGTATGGAATGAGTTATCAGTAGTCCACGGTATTTTTTCCAGATTATAACCAAGAATTTATATTCCGCAAATCTTGAAACTGAAGGACGAAAAGGTCGATGTTTATCGTTGTATTAATCTGGTGCAGCTGTTGCGACCGTTCCCATTGGGAATGCGCTGTTCAGTTCCGTTGAGTTCGCCCTCCCTTTGGGACGTAGGCGTTGAGGGAGAACAGGGTTGCATATGTTGACGTGGGAGGTTTGAGGAGAGAGGGAGTTAGAAAATTAAATCCTACAGAAGGGTAAAGATGAAGACAGAACAATAAGCATTTTTTTGCTTCTTTGTTTCCATTGGGCCGTTGACAAGACGGTCGTTGGCCGCTCTGCAGCTTAATACTAACAATCTCTGTTCATATATTTCTTGTTAATCCTTTATTGTGCAGTGTCATCCCCCATGTCATATATGTTTGTGTTGTTACAGCAAGAGTTTTATATTTTAAAAGGCGCATTGTATGCTATTTAAATGCCAGAGTTTGAATGTGTTCTGACATTTTAAAAAGGGATATACATAGATTGAGAAGAGGCGAGTCACACCAAAAGCTGGATAAACTAAGGGAATGGAGATGAAGGTCAGGTTGCCCCTCTATCTCTCATTTGTGAGCCTTATGCATTATACATGAATTTCTTTTTATAGCGGTAATTTATTGGACTAGTCTCTCTGGCAGTTGTAGTCGTCATAAAATTCGAGCTTTTGTGTAGACTTTTGCCACCGGCGCAATTATCCTTCATCTTCTGGGATCTCTAGTTTTTCCCAATTCTGAAATTCTAATGCGAGTTCTTGTGGGGTTTTGTTTGTGAAGTCTATTTTCTACCCTGTATTAAGGGTTATTTAATGTTATTTTACTGTTGTTGCCTTTCATTTGGGATGAGTTTTTGTGTGTCGCTTTTTTATTCCGTTTTCCAGTTGTGAGAAGGAACCATTGTGAATGTTTTATAAATTGTTTTTATGTTTAGGGCATGGCACAGGGGCTTGACTATGTTGTAAGTTCGTTTTATGATCAGGTCACGCCGCAGGTCCTTGAATAGTCTCTCTTTGGCTTTACAAGTTATTTGCGCTATGAGTTCGTGATTTCGATTTTTCTTTATCCTTCATTATGTCAATTGTTTATTTTGAAATTAAATTATTAATCTCTTCATTTTATGCTTCGTTATTATTAATAATTGGTATTTGGACGAATATCGTTCCTTTTATCTGAGTCTGCATGTTTCTTTTGCACATTAGAATTAAGGGACAGAATGCCACCCATTCTTTCTTTGGAATTTTTACTGTTCATATATTCAGGACTGTTGTAATGAATTTTTTCATTTCAGCCGAAAGAGTTTCATGGTGACATGCAATTTGATAAGATTTAGTAATTCCCCGCAGACTTTATGGCGATGTGGCTGTTATAAAAAAATAACACAATCGTTTCATAAAATTCTGCAAGTGGCAGTTCGATAATGATAAAAACGATAAGTGTACAAATATGAGGCGATATTTTTCGGGCGGTATGAAATTCCGTTTAAAATGAATGCGATAAGTTAAAAAAAGTAGAACCTATTTGGTTGTTGTAAACGTCAATAGGTCACAATGAAACCAGCAAGCCAATAGCAAGTTTAATTTTTAAATAGAAAATTAGTCAGTCAAGGCGATTGCAGGTAGGCATATACCATTTGGGGTTGTTTGTAATACCACGTGAATTACCACGTGAATTGGTCTCAGCGTCTAAAGTAGGAACAGTAACTGACTACGTCTTTTGAGGTATTGCATAAAACAAGTCTGTAGGTTTCTCGCTTCGAAGAAGTGATTAACGGAAGGGCTTGGCGTAGTTCAGGGTCACAGCCGAATCGCTGGGGAATCGTGTCATACAATTTGCACAGATTGTGATTGTTAACACAATTGTAATATCGTAACTCAGTTTTAAGATCATAACACAATGTTAACATCTTGACAAAAACCGCTCTTTACTGCACAGACATTATACTGTAATTCTCTATCTCCAACAGTTTATTTTACACTATTTTTCACAGGGTTGCGTGCACCTTGGAGCACTTTTCTTCTTTGTAAATAGACTGTTTATACAATTTTTAGTTTTTGGATGGAATTTTTGGTCGCTTTATTTACTTAGTTTTTGATTCGAAAATGCATTTTGCCAATCTGCATGATTTCTACGCAGATGCATACTTGCAGGCAGCAGGCTACTCTTGTAAGCCCCAGTTTCCTTGATGTGAGAAGTTACATCAGTCTTTTGATGTGCCCGCCACGCTTCATCTTATTTTTTTTTTTTTTTTTGCAGATTGTACAAACATTTTTTCCTTAAATCTTTGTACTGGGTTTTATTTACCACTTTTCAATCAGTTCTCACGAATGCGAAAGATTAATTCCCCTCTAGTCTTTTAGCCACGTAAAATAAGTCTAATTCGGGCCAGCCTCAGTGGTCTGGTTAAACTAAGTAACTTTTAGACCTCAGCCTGGGGTTGTATGAACGATTGGGTTCGATTTTTCTCTTCTGACCTGAAACATCTTTCGGTGCGAGACCTGGACATATTACTGTTCATGTCACAAATCTTGATTGTTATTCTTCCTACCTTTTCTCAGCTGAAAATTTCCCATTTGCCTCCTTGTTTATTTCCTTTTCCTTCTATTGTTTGAAATCTCATATTGTTGTTGCTTTTGATTCCCTCAATTGCGTCTCACCTCTTAAGCCTATTAAGGGGCTTTTGAACTTATAATAGGACAGAGTTCTATTTCAACACACACACTGCTAATGCAAGGTGTAGGGGTTTTGAAACTCTTGAGTTTTTGTATTTTGATAAATTTTTTTTAAAACTTAGTACGGCGTTATCCTGTTGCTAGATTTCCATACGGTTTCCACCATATTCGTATTTTATATAATTTCCATCATATTCATCTGTAGAATACAGTTTTTTTCGTATTATGAGTCTTTGCATAGGTTTTTCTTGCTTGAGATTTTGATTTTATATGTTTACTTGGCTCAATTCTTTTGGAACTAACCTTCATGATAAATGAACACTTTATATTTTACATTCCCAAAAATTTGGGAGAGGTCGTCAAACAATGATCAAAAGACTTATATATATCTTGCTGGGAATTGCAGAGTAGCAAAGATATCAAAGAGAAATCGATGAAGTGCTTAGATATGAACAAACTGATGTTAGAAGAGGCAGGATCAAGTCTGTGGACTGTTAAACAATGTGTGAAAGTTGAAGATGTAAGGAGACGGAGATGGCTTGGACATATCTTTGCAACACCTGGGTGAGAATAGAACTTGATAGTTTTGAGATTTTTGGAAGTGAAGTGCAGAAAACACATCAGTAGTGTAAATTTCAAAGAGGCCATTTGCGTCACACTGGGTTGGAGGTGATGATGATGGAAACCCTTTGGAGGTGATCATCGACTGTATTTGTCATTTTGGAAACGCATCGTTATTTGAGTGATGATGATGATTTAAGAAGTCTCCACGTTCAAATCCGTAGCCGGCGGTCAGAGGGCGGACTCTGCTATCCGTGTAGACACCCCGGGAAACCTGAAAGCAAATGGGTGTTACAGACTAATACACACACAAACAAAGCCATGAGTTTGTGCCTACCCGCTCACGTCTCCTCGCTGTTGGGAGAAATCGTCATGTTGCTTCAAATGTTAGGCAGGGCAGCCGATTTGGCCTGCCAAATCAAAGTTTGTAATTTTGGAAAAAACAGAGCACGTTGGTGTTTCGGAGTAAAATATAAAAATTCCTTAGGCTTTAGCACATAAGCAGACAGTGTAAGCTTGCTTAAGTTTGTTAAGTGTCTAAGCTCGTGAAATGAACCGTATGTTTAAACTTTGGATTTAACATATACCCACACAGTATCTGCATTGTCTTCATCCATATAGTTGCTCATTCAATTTTATGGTTTAGTAAACTCTCCGCATTTTTTTAAATTCCTTGTTTGAACTATTTTTTCCTTGTTTTGTTGACACGCGTCATCGGGAAGGCCCTTCATTTCCTGCCACCCTCGCTATCTATACCCAGACAGACAAGAACCTTTTAAAGGCGGAGTGCTTCCCCGCAGGCTCACCGTACTGGGAATAGCATTGCGGCGTCAGGGCTTCATATATTCCTTGGAGGTTTTAACCAAAATTTGAGGTGGTCTCTTGGTATTCCTTTTTGCAACACGGGTCTTGAAATAATTACAGATGGTGCTCTTGGGCGACGGTGTTTCTGCAGTATTGCGTAATTTAACAGGTGAAACTTTGTAGTTTTACTACCGTGTTCCTCTCTCTCTCCTTTGTCCTTTCGTCGTGAAGACGATATCACGAAAATTGAAGAGGGTTTTGCTCACGCTGATGAAGAAATCGGGAACGATCCTGTTCGAATGCAGTTCAAAGGATGTCATGTCTTACGCATGTGTTTATTAAAAGTGTAATTTTACCTTTATGATCATAGCTGCCACGTTCCAGATATCATATTTTATCCATTGTCCGCCATAACTATTTGTATTCTGTTTTCGTGTTAATACGAGATTATTATTATTCATAGTGTATGTTTATTACCATCGAACAATTCAAAAGGCAGTGACAAATCAGAAACCCTTAATGGAAGAGAATGTTCGTTGTATGAAAGATGGAAAAAGGACAAAGAAAAAATGGAATTGAAATTCGAGACTCACGAATTTAGCCATGAATAAATAAAGGAACAATTGACCGGAAAAACTAATTGAAAGTTGACTCGCATTTCGCTGAGCTACGAGAGGCCCTTTGTTGTCTATTACGGCAGTTTTTTCTTTCGAATGTTGGTATGATGCATGATGTTTTGTTTACTAAACAGAGAGAGAGAGAGAGAGAGAGAGAGAGAGAGAGAGAGAGAGAGAGAGAGAGAGAGAGATCTGCATGAGCTGATTTTCTACAGGTTGGATTTCCATAACTAAATTTCGGAGTTGAGCTTTATTGTTATATGGGGATTTGTATTATAGAATATAATGATGATCTGTCGACCACTGGGGAATGAGTTGAATCGCACTAGTACTACAAGTTGGGACCTTCGAGTTTGGAGGGTTAATTCTAGTCCTCTTTCACCCTAAAATTAAAAGCTATTGACTCGTTATGTTGCTGAGGCACGCTTATGCAACCGTCAAGTTCATTGGCCGCCGCCTTCCGATGCTTTTATATGCTGTCAGTGGTAAATTTAGTTTTTTTACTTCATTTGAATTTGAATGAAAACGCGACCTCCATGCAAGTGACCAGAATTTCGCATGGCCAGGCGCTTGCACACACATATATATATATATATATATATATATATATATATATATATATATATATATGTATGTGTGTGTGTGTGTGTGTGTGTGTGTGTGTGTGTGTGTGTAACACTTTGTGCCATCCATTTGTATCACATGTAGTGACTGTTTTAACAGGAAATTGCAAGAAAATTTTATTTGCACTCGAATTCGGTAAATGTAAAAAAATTTTTTATGTAAGTGTTGTCTTATAATCTGGAGATGTGTAAATATGGCGAGGCCTTATGGAGATTTTTACACATCTTTTCTTTTAAATCACTGATGCTGCTTCTTGGTTGTTCTCGGAGATGTGCCCAGTGTCTGGCAAGGTGACGTAATATATTCCTCAATTTTTTGAAGAATGAAGAAAGAAATCTGACGAAGAAGTCAGATGGCCTTGCCTTAGACTGGCAACACTCCAGGCATGGAACAATTAAGTCTTAGGAGACTATAGAGTACTTTCACAATGGCAAGATGAATTTAGTAAAACTGTACTTGGGGAAGATGTATGTTTTGAAAAGCAGAAATATGTTAACGTAAATTACGACATTCCTGCTGATGAAGACCACTTTCCACAACTTGACCTGAACTGCCATTTCATTTCAAAACTCGAAAAAACGAAGGCCTTAGGGACCAGTTGCAAACTACAACTAATCCTTTTGTTTGACGCCCATATATCATATCCCCACGAATTTTGAGTCGTAGCTAAAAACCCTAAGCATAAATAACATCCTTCTCTGGGACAAGTCATAATTTTATTAATGTCATAGATCCTTGATGTAATACAGACTCTTATTAAGGGCAGAATTCCTCAAGGTCGTATAGGAATCTACCTAGGATGGTGTTGTAGCCTCTCAGGACCTTGAGTCCTTCTTTATAGAAACCGTGAACTTAATTCACAAACGCATTTACCTGCACCTTACTTCCCAAGACTTGAAACGTTTACTTGAAATCTGTACCATGAAAGTTCCCCTAATCATCCACTGTAAGCATTATATATATATATATATATATATATATATATATATATATATATATATATATATATATATATACATACATACAGTATGTATATATATATGTGTTTGTGTGTACATGTATGTATATATATATATATATATATATATATATATATATATATATATATATATATATATATATATATATATATATATATATATATATATATATATATATATGTATATATATATGATTGTGTGCTATGTGTGTGTGTGTACGTGTGCATGCTTGTTTGTTTGTGTATTCGTTGTATTTTAGATCTTTAGCTGACCTATAAGAGTTAATTGACTGAAATGGATGTGCATAACAAAAGGTAATGTCTTGCAATGCCTTTAATTAAAGAGCTGTTATTCATGCCATTTGAGAACTGGGACGGAAATTTACCATAATGAAAGAGGGAGAGAGAGAGAGAGAGAGAGAGAGAGAGAGAGAGAGAGAGAGAGAGAGAGTTTTTTTTTTTTATTATTATAAAAACCCATCCCAGTAAGAGTAGATGATTAGGAGATATAAGTATACTGAAGGTTTTTTCCATTGTAATTCCAGTAAA
>NC_089792.1:16029420-16114420 GCF_040412425.1 Macrobrachium rosenbergii | reverse complement strand
AAATATGATTATACGAACAAAGTTACAGCCACGATGGTGTGTGTGTGTGTGAGATGTGTACTTGTGTCTTATTTTACCTGGTCACAGCAAGAAGGTACAAAACAAGTGCAAAATGAGTGGATTAACATCGAACTTACCTATTGGTAATTATCTTTATTCTGTCTTCCAAATCCTTCTGGAAATAGTTTTTTATTAAGGGTCAAAAGAAAATAATCATTGGCTTATATTTAGTTTCTTCTCCCAGGTCAACTGAATCATAACGGATTCCAACAAGTTCTTGGAAATAGTTTTATTACTTCGTAATAGTCACAGCAATTTATTCTAAAGGACTTTTCACTTAGATGCAAAAATAGAGCCTTATTAGTCTGGCCTGTTCTTACTGAGTATTTGTGTTGTTTTAATCTGGTATTTAATTTTTTACATTTCCTAAGTAAAATAAATCACCAACAAGGAACTTTGTATGTCACAAAATCTTTTCCGGGGCTATTTTTATAAACATGTTTTGAATTATTATATGAAGGATACATTTGTATTAAAACAATTTTTAAAAAGTTTTGTCATATTCAAATGGGCAAAACCTGCTTGAGGAACATGATTTTTCACAGAAGGTCTTTATAGGCTTTTTATTGTAACAAAAAGAAAGCATAGATCTCTTCCTATTTTTCTGGTATATTTTGAATGCTTGATCTAAAACTCAGGACTCAACTGCAAAGGAAGAGACATTTGAAAAATTAATTTGTACGTATACAAATTATTTGTCTCCATCCTGTATACTAAATTTACAATTACAAAAGTTTAATACAATTGTCCAAAAAGGTAAAACGTTCAACTTTCTCTAAGATGTAAAAATAGAAGGGACTTTCATTTAGTTGAGCCAGTATGTTATTTGCATCCAAATATTTGTGTTGATTAAAATATCATCAACATAGCGGTACCATGTTACAGGAATACCTTTAAGGTGAAATAAATGACTTTGTCCATTAACAGTTAACTTTGTATACAGTGATTGTAAATTTATTTCAACGTGGAATTTTTAAACGGTCATTTTTTATGGGAAACAAGTTTTTGAAATTTTATTATGAATGTTACAAGGATTTTCCATTTTTGCATTAACGTTATGTTGGCGATATTTTGAAAAAGGTTTTTAAACAATATATTGGCTCAACTAAATGATCAATATTTAATTGTAAATTTAGTGGAATAAACAAAGAGTCTCATTGAGGTTTAAAAACACTTTTTTATGTTCCGATTTTTAATAAAAGGTCTTTTATAGCTTTATTGTGACAATTTCCCTTTTCCATGATGTCGAAAAAGATTTTACCCAAATTGATAAACATTAGATTAATCTAAAATTAGTCCAAAAAATTTTTCCGTTTTGAATGCTTGATCTAAAACTCAGGACTGACCCTAATTTGCAAAGCAATTGCCCAAAGTAACTCTGGGACATAATTATTGGTGAAAAACTCAGAAATTCGGTGTTAAGTTTTTATATGATCCAACCCCGAATAGCATAGTGCAAAATATGTCAAATTATTTGTCTCGCATCCTGTAAATACTATCTCGAATCATTATTTATTAAAAAGTTCCTTTTAATATGATTGTCCGCAAAAGGTAAACGTTTTTATTGATGCATTTTGAGTGTGTAAATTTTAATAGGTCGGTGAGGGCTTGTCTTCATTTAGTTTTTGTTTTGATGTTTTTTATTATTTAACATCCAAATTTTGTGAATTTTATTGATGGTAATTTCTAGAGTAATATCATCAACATGGCGGTACCATGTTACAGAGGATAAAATACTGTATTAAATGTTTAGGTGAATTGGTGAAACTTGACTGGCCATTAATATTATAACCAGGTCTTTTAATTAGAATTTTATTTTTGATTTTAAATTTATTTTCAACGAAAAAGAATTTTTTAAAACAGTCATTTGGTATGGTTAAAAATGAAGGATTAAAAACTCAAAACACAGAACGATAAAAATGTTCTTCATAAAATTTATATATGGAATTTTATTTTGAACGCTTTTACATCCTCAAGATTTGAAAATTATTTTCCTGTAAATGAGAAAATAAGTTTGCCATAATTAGTTATGTTGGATCTTGAGACTTGCCTTTGCTGTATTATTTCAATTTTAGTGAATGACACTCACAGTTCATGAAAAACTTAAGATGTTTGTGTATAGATTTTTAATATAATACTATAATTTTTTATATATTTATTGGGACATAACTAAATTATGAAGCATTTTTTATTTTTTAATTGTAAATTTAGTATTTAGCAGTTGAAAAAGACAAAGTTACGTCAATTCGATGAAGAAGCTAGAGGTTTTATGGAGAAGACATAAGTGAGGTTATACTAAGAAAAGTTAAAAACAGAAAGTCTGTGGTTGTTATATCATATCAGGAAAAAAATGTCCTCCTTGACTGAATATAGAGAAATATGTTCAAATGTCCAAGTCAATTGCCGTAAAATGAATGTAACTCTGGTTTCAACAAAGGCCAGCATTTGGAATCCACGAGAAGGTTACTGAGAAAAAAAAGAATCGACTTGAACATCCGGAATACCGAGTAGTTTTCTTTCTAAGAATAGGAAATATTATATATCAGTAATGCTGTCAGAAAACAAGATATTTTACCAAGTTTCCTGTATTCAGAATATTCTAGTTTAATTACGAGAGTATTTTTCTCTTGTGTAGATAGATACCAGCAGCATCGCAAGTCCTTCATCCTCCGGAGAAAATTACACGCACTGGTCTCCCTCTTTCCTTTTCATCACAATATTTCCTGCTTTTAGCATCTTCCGTGTTTAACACTTGCGCCCCAAGAGACCGTATACGTGTGTTACTGAATTTACATAGCAGTTTGAACTTCCGTATTCTGCTGAGGTGCCTTTATGTCACGCTCCCCTGTTTTGGAGTTTCTGACTCGTTCCAGACCCATGTTCCAGACAGCTTTCTGGATAATGTTCCCGTAAATTGAGGAGGCTATAAAGTTACTTTCAGCCTCCAGGCTCCTTTGCGTTAACATGCGTGGCATATTTACATCTGTACTTCTATTTATTTATGTTTGTTTTCATTGCAGTTTTTCTTACATGTGATCTTTCTACGGTATGGAAACAGCACGGTTTTGGTTTGCTCCGAATTCAGGCATTAATAAGAGTTGATAATAGTGACACGGGTAATAAATTATTAACAGTAATTGAACTACTACTCACAATAAAATGGAGGAAAAAAACAAGAAAGGGTCTTTCCTTCAAAGAAAACGACACAGCCACTCTTCATAAGAAATATTTTGCAAAAAGGTCAAATATTCATGCAATGTGATATTTTGAAAAAGAAACTTTTGTTTTGCTGAAAAGACAAATATTCAAAACGTGTGTATGTATTCAGTTATACATTGCTTATAAATTTTGAATTAGTGATGTGTGATTTACTGAAAGATATAAATTAATCCTTGAGTTTCTCGAGAAAAGGAATTAGCTCTTCTGGTTTTTCCTTATGTGGTCTTTGTGTTGAAAATGAGTTCAGTTGACGACTTCCGATATCGTCATTTATTGGGGATTAAAAGGTTATTGCGAAATGTCGCGGGGCATTGTCTTGATACGTGGGGATGTCTTTGTAGATATGAGATGTAACGATATATTTTAAGAATATCTGCATACTGAAATAATGGGAACCATTTGCACAGGCGTGTCTCGTAAGTTTAACGTTTTGCAGTTTCAGAAAGCTCTTTTGAATATCATTAGTATTGTTTTTATTATTCTTCAGAGATTGGACCCTATTTTTATGGAACAAACCCACAGAGTCCATTGAAGCGAAAAGATAATTTAACGAATTATCAAATAAATAGATAAAAGTATAAGAAAAATATTAGGAGAATTGTTTTAGGGTAGTGGTGCGTTGCATACTCGTTTGAACTTTTGAATGGTAAAATATGAGGGTTCTATTGATACGTGTCATTAACGAGACATTGTCTAATTACCAGTGTAGATAGGATTTTATTAATGAGTATATTTTTTAGAAGAATTAATTAGGGACAAACACGTTGTAAATAAGCATGGTAATCATTGTAATTCTAGTGATTTTCAGTAATAATAATAATGATTATGCAATGAATTATAAGTCCTCCTTCTGTAAAATTTTAGCAGTTTGTTGGAAAAAAGATACTTTTATGTTTTGATAGAAATGTAATTTCAGTAAAGTTCTAATATTGTCCTTGAAATGAAGTCCCCTTCTTCAATAAAACTAATTCTGTATTACGTACCTTTTTTTTTACGAATGCCATGAACGATAGTATTTAATAGGGAATCATAGATTGCTGTTTAAAACGAATATATTAACAGACAGGCGACCACTAGCGGTATTGTCTGCTGTTTCGGCGCGTTCTTTGTTTTGCCAGCGGAGCTGACTTTAGGTTCATCCGGTCAAATTCTTCTTGCAGTTACGGAGAAAAACATGACATTCCACAGTGGCACTTGAGGGAAAAAAGTGAATAGTGAATTCTTGGTATTTCTTTGAACTCTCAACTCCTATTTATGCACAACAGGACGCGATCACTTGTGGACTGATAAGTTCTTTTGCCAGACAAACATACGGAAATAATTTTTTTTTTTCCCCTTATCAGGTTTATTTTGGGATCCCCTTTCATCGGTCCTCATTCGGGTATACGTGTTAGTTTGTTTATGATTTTCTTGAATAACTGTTATAGTTATTATGTGCAAGAGCAGATCAGTGCTTTTAATGAAATACGAAAGCGAATCAGTTTAGTGATTTCTCTCCACTGCTGACCTCTGGAAATCTGTTGCTTCTTCCTCCTTTTTTTTACTTCAAAAGATGCCCTTCATTTGAGGCACTCTTTTTCTCTTCTCCTCCTTCATTTACATTTTTTCTTTTCTTATGGACCGTCCCGCTTATCTCGTGAACTGAGAAAAAGGGGACAATTTTTGTGAACGAATTGAGGAATGTAAGATAAAAGAATTGTAATAGATGGAAATTTTTATTATTCATCTTCGTCTAGGTTTATTTTTGGAGGCCTTCCTTGTCAGACTTGATTTGGTCCGTCTGGTGGGCCCAATTAACTTATTTTTATTCCATGAATAGCTTGTTGTTCGTGTCGTTATGGTCTTTTCATTTGTCAAGTTTTTTTCTGAATATCTCTTGGTTTTCATTTTTCTTTTTTGAATATTCTGGGTGCCGTGTGTTGGAAGGTTCTTCGATGCCACACGGTTCCGTTAATCTGTATTTGTTCTTATTCCTGTGTGTGTTTGTCTTTGAGTGGTATATTACTGTACTATATAAATTATTTGTTATCATTATGTTTACTTATTTCAGTAGCTTTATTTCTCATTTATTGGCATGCGATCAATCTTCTTGTGTAAAAATGATGGTATAGTTATGTTGCTGTCTTTTTATATGCTATTTCAGCTGCTTCATTACATTGTGTGTGGTACCACTGGTTTCAGAATGCACATTCAATACAAATTGAGCTTTTGTTTCATCTCAAAGAATGATATTTTCTCTATGTTTGTACTTTAGAGTGATACATCGACATCATTATCATCACCATATCCCCTGGTCATTTCCACAGAATTTTCCTTATTAATTTCATTCTGATTTTTCTGTTTTCCCTTTCCCTGTGCCATTCATCATTGCTCATTTTTAAATATTCGTTGTTGATCATAAGGTCTCCATTTTTCTCTTTTAGTTCCCATCCACAAGGAAGTCAAGCTTTCAATACGTCCATTGTTGAATTTTAATTCATTATATATGTGTAGGTGTGTGTATGTATGTATATATATATATATATATATATATATATATATATATATTATATTATATTTATTTATATATATATATATATATATATATATATCCATTTTTATATCTTTTAACATCTTCTTCTTTTTTCCCTTTTTCCATTTTCAATGGGGGAGATGCCTCTTTCTGAAGGACTTTGATTTAGCGTTGGGGTACAGCCTCGATCCGCTTGCTGAATTTAATTGAGAGAACTGGGCGGGTAGGTCGACAGTTCGAGACGGGGTGTCTGTTATGTTTTAGATGTTGGAGTGGCTTTGTGTGTGTATTAGTCTGTAACACCCACAGCAAACACACACATCCCGTGTCACACGATAGCAAAGTGTCCGCCTTCACTGACCAGTCGGCTGCGATTTGAACCCGCGCCACGGACCTCGATATCCCATATATGACTGAGCCACCGATATATATATATATATATATATATATATATATATATATATATATATATATATATATATATATATATATATAATGTATGAACTTTGTATTTATTGAATATGATATTTTATATATGCACAAATATATATATAATATATAATATATATATATATATTAATATGTTTTGTCCTTTATCGAGCGTGAGTTTTCTATATGCACAAACATTAAGACAAAAATATCGTTGAATACAAAATTGCCTGTGCAATAGCCCCACTTGAGCAATAACCCCCTATCAATTTTATGTGTACGTTATTCCCAAGATACAGTGAATTCGATGGAAAACTGTATGCGTGGCTTGATATTTGTGAATATACGACAGCCACATGGTAGAGTACCGTCACTCAAGTCGGAGGTTGTGGCTGCCGATGGATCGAATCCCCAGGTAACGAACCTTCTAGTATTTCCTAGGCAGAGCAAATTGGATATTAAACAACATTTAATGTGAATGTAAAACTTATCACGGTGATCTGAGTACCTATAAACTATCTCATCATTGCGGTGGATTGCTTAAGAGTTAGTGAATCAATCACCACAATGCAAAGTTTTGAACGACCGGACTTTATATCGTGTGAGCTATAATATCTGTCGAATTCTTAGAGGCCATAAAAATCGTAAGTTATACAAAAATTGATTGATACTTGCTCACACAATACGCACTAACATATAACTAGTTCTGTTTTTCTGCACTTATTTCTTATTTTGTACACGACCTCTTCCTTATATACTTTGTGGAGGCAGTCTTACAGAGTTTTTATTTCCGAAATCTTTTCAGTCTCAGAAACCGCGGGATACGACCGTTCCTGATATTTATCGTGTTTCCGAGATGTAAAGTGAATTTGCAGGCTGTGGCTGTGTACCGGCGCTTGTAAATTCATTTCCGAGGCAACACCGTAGAGAAATTCGAGCAGTGTAGAGACTCACTCTCTCTCTCTCTCTCTCTCTCTCTCTCTCTCTCTCTCTCTCACACACACACACACACACACACACACACACACACACACACACACACACACACACACACACACACACACCAATTCATAACACAGTAAACTGACCGGTAAATTTGGACATTGTGGTTGTGTTAGTATATTATCAGTCTGGAGAATTAAGTCGGTTTGGTAGATAAATTCTTTGTTCTGTAAGTAGAAAGGTAAAATTTTTTCCAATTATATAAACGGTACGTTAACAGAGCTGATACAACCCATTCAAATTAGCATAATGATGTGGGCGCTATTCACAGAGTATAATTTGATATTCATAGGATTTGTTTCAGTGTTTTAAGTTTCTCTCCTGTCAAAGGGTGGTTGGTATTTCGGTTTCCACTGTGTTTGGTAAACATGTTATTTCCTATTGGAAATTGGAATAAAACTTCTTTGCATCTGCTGCTTACCGCAGCCCCCAAAAAGTAAATTGAAAATGAAATTTTAGGCCAGTGCAGTGTCACGCGTCATACGGTGTATGACTCATATCTCTTTGTTCCCACGCCTTCTCTTTTCCATTTCCCTGAAGTTTCCACCCAGTCTGCCTTTTGACGCACTCATTGTTCATATTTTGTTGATGTGGTGCTTGCTGTCGCTTTCTTTAACTAGAAAGCACTTATTTGCTACATTAGTGGTGCCAAAGCATAGGAGTAGCGATTGTGGTATGATCAAAATATAAAAAAAGATTGTATGAGAAGGTTGCAAGGATGCATGGCAAGAGTAAGTGTTTTCATAAATTGCTAAAGAATATTAAATAATTTATGTTGCTTTGCTGTTACACTTCAGGTTGCAAAAGTGATGGCAGCTGTTGGAAAAAAGATGTCGACGAGGCTTGAAAAACAATAGGAAATGCAACTGACCATCTCAGTCAGTCAGCATCGAAAATGAAAATGTTCAGTGGGTTATTTTTGCCACCAAGCGTGATTCCCAGTTGTCAACATGATTTGTTTCTGATGTCTTGCAACCATTGTCATCTTCATTCGCGCCCCCTTCTCCAGCTTTGGGAAGTGATGATCCGTCTGGCATTCTGTTTAAAGATCAGTAGTCTAACTAGCACCTTATCATAATCAAACCTTTTGCTCGTCAAGTCGTACTCATAGGCATTGTACTGAAAACATAACAGCATCATCACATCATCGCTGCAGCAGTGAAGAATGGAGAACTGGCCAGTACAGGCAGTAGGGTATGATATATTTTAACAAATAAATTTTCCTCATTTCGTTCAGATACAGTTCTCAGTAAGGTACGATACCACAAGGGATATTACAAGAGTTCTTTATGTAGATAAGATTTTGATGAAGTGGAAATGGAGATGGTTTGGACATGTCCTTCACCCCTGGGAGAAATGTATGTGATAATGTCCGCTAACACACTGGGTACCAAGAGAGCTGGAAAACCCAAACTAACTTGAATGAAAACTTTGAGATGGGAGGCTGGAGATTTGGGAAATGGAAGCACAGGGGAGCCTCGAGTTACAAAATTTCGCAGCTCCCTTTTGTGTCCGCACAAAGTTGAACCTGATGAGAGTTTTCAGTGACAGGGATGGGCTTTCCAGAAGAGAAAAGACAAAAATCTCTGCCACATTTGTGCTGAAACTGTTGAATCATGTAAGAACCCCCACCACCCCCACATTTCTGAATTGTATATTTGTTGTAGGTCAGATAACAAAAACAAAAAAAAATCTACGGGAACGAAATCTATCGTGATAAAAGGAAGGATTTAACTTTCATTTCCTGGCTTATGAATTTGTCCTCTTGCAAACTGGAGGCCATGTTTCTAATTCTGTTCACTGAGCCGCAGTTGTCAGTGTGGTTCGTTCTTGTTCATCGTTTTATAGCTATTTTGTTACCTGATATTCACTTGCGCCTTTTAAAATATTTTGTATAGATGAGGTTTTGTTTAGTCGGTGTATAAATGAGAAAAAAATAAATTCCTGATTACTTTAAACGCTGGTTCAGGATGCATATGGTACTACCATAGTATTAAGAAGACATTCTTCGTCATATTATTCTACAATAATGTTAGATATACGTGAAGATGAGGTTGATGAATGATGATAATTCTTCCGCAACATTTCTGTCGTAAGTTATAGAACATGCAACAGAAACTCAAAATCTGTACAAAGTAACAGACTCTTAGACCTGGTACTCCATTTCATTTTAATCCTTCGGGCCAGCCCTATGAGAGCTGTTAGTTAGCTCAGTGGTCTGGTTAAACTATTTTGATAATAATGATAATCTACTGAAGGTTCTTTGCAACGTCCCTTCGGCCCCTAGCTGCAACCCCTTTCATTCCGTTTACTGTGCCTCCATTCATATTATCCTTCTTCCATCTTGCTATCCCACCTTCTCCTAACAATTGTTTCATAGCGCAACTGCGAGGTTTCCCTCCTGTTACACCTTTCAAACCTACTTACCCTGAATTTCCTTTCCAACAATGAATGACCTGATAGGACCCAGCGCTTGGCCTTTGTTCTAAAATACTTACTGTACTGTACAGTACTGGTATACTCCATTCCACTAAAGATGTGACACCACTGGAGAGAGAGAGAGAGAGAGAGAGAGAGAGAGAGAGAGAGAGAGAGAGAGAGAAGAGGTGTCCTTATATTTTGACCTTGCCAACAATGTATTTAAAAAACTTTCGTATTATATCCGAATAAAAATTGTTATTCTTGTAGGAAGGGCTTCTGCTCTATTCCAAATGCAGAAATTCCCGACGGATTGATTGACGTCTCTGCTATCGGTCAGTAAAAGCATCCTTACCCTGAATATATATATATATATATATATATATATATATATATATATATATATATATATATATATATATATATGTATATATATATATATATATATATATATATATATATATATATATATATATATATATGTGAAAATGAAAAGTTTCAAGACAAAAAAAATCAGCAAAACAGACTGTAGTGAATTGTAGTTTTAAAAGAATTGATTGATTTGCTTTGCAAATTTTGGATTCGAAATTTCATGGAATATCGGGTTCGTGACAGGCAAAGGAAAGGAAGCAGGTGACGGTTGTGATAAAGAAAATAAATAAAAAAGCTTCTATGTCAAATATATGTGAAACAAGATGTGATATTTGGGAACTTTCCTATGGGTGGGGGATAATGAAATTGTTAGAAAGATATTAATGTTAAGTCATGGTTTGTTTGAGTAGAACTGATATGCAGCTGAAAAATAGTTTGTTTGAATAGAACTCTCATGAAGCTGAAAAATAGTTTGTTTAAATAGAACTCATATGCAGCTGAAAAATAGTTTGTTTGAATAGAACTGATATGCAGCTGAAAAATAGTTTATTTAAATAGAACTCATATGCTGCTGAAAAATAGTTTGTTTGAATAGAACTCACATGAAGCTGAAAAATAGTTTGTTTAAATAGAACTCAAATGCAGCTGAAAAATAGTTTGTTTGAATAGAACTGATATGCAGCTGAAAAATAGTTTGTTTAAATAAGAACTCATATGAAGCTGAAAAATAGTTTGTTTGAATAGAACTCACATGAAGCTGAAAAAATAGTTTGTTTAAATAGAAATGCAGCTGAAAAATAGTTTGTTTGAATAGAACTGATATGCAGCTGAAAAATAGTTTGTTTGAATAGAACTGATATGCAGCTGGAAAATAGTTTGAATAGAACTGATATGCTGCTGAAAAATAGTTTGTTTGAATAGAACTGATATGCAGCTGGAAAATAAAATAGAACTGATATGCAGCTGGAAAATAGTTTGAATAGAACTGATATGCAGCTGAAAAACAGTTTATTTAAATAGAACTCATATGCAGCTGAAAAATAGTTTGTTTGAATAGAACTGAAAAATAGTTTATTTAAATAGAACTCATATGCTGCTGAAAATAGTTTGTTTGAATAGAATCACATGAAGCTGAAAAATAGTTTGTTTAAATAGAACTCAAAAAAGTTTGTTTGAATAGAACTGATATGCAGCTGAAAAATAGTTTGTTTAAATTTGCAGCTGAAAAATGGTTTGTTTGAATAGAACTCACATGAAGCTGAAAAAATAGTTTGAACTGAAAAATAGTTTGTTTGAATAGAACTGATATGCAGCTGAAAAACAGTTGTTTGAATGGAACTGATATGCAACTGAAAAATAGTTTGAATAGAACTGATATGCTGCTGAAAAAGATGAAAGCTTTTAGCGAAGAACTGAAAGAGTTGATGAGTCTGATACAAACAGGAGCTAAAATACGTAAGCAATTTGAAGCATTTGAACAAACATAGCAGAAGTTTGTCTCTCAGACAAACATGTTGAGGCGAATGTTTGTTGATTGGGGCATGATGAATAGATAAATAAATTGAGAACGGAAAGGCATAGTTTCCCAAACAGTCAAAGGTCATGCTTGCTGATGCTGAGCTATGAGGATAGAGAAAGGAAGTGTGGGCTGTAAGGAGGATGCTGTAGAGGACCGAGGATCGTATCTGTGTCCTTGAGGGTAAGACTGAAGGTGACTGCAAAGCAGGCCTCCACAGTAGAGGGAAAAGAACAGAAAAATAAATAAAAATATTTACAAATCTTCAGACAGAGACCCTGGAGGCTGCTGTCATTCAGCTAGGAGATGATACTCGTATTTCAGCAGTGGAGGTGATATAAGAAATCTTAAAAATACCTGTTTCAGACAGCATTGGGTGATTTATATTTCAAATGATAGGAAAATCAAATTTGGGCGACAAAGTAATTACTCATTTTCATCAAATATTCAGTAATTAAATACAATTTCAGCTGTGCGAAACCTATCATAAACTGCGAGCATTGTGTGATATTGCTAAATCAACTTAGTTTTATATTTTGCTGAAGTTGAAGTTCAGCTTCACATCCCACTGATTTCGCCAGCAACTCCATTATGCAAAGTTTTGGAGAAATTGAATAACTTCAGCAGGAGGAGCATCACCTGCTTTTCGAGTAGTCATTTCCTTGCATAGTTTCTTGTCGACTGCGAAAATTGTTGTTTGGGAAAATATGCATGCATATATATATACATATATATATATATATATATATATATATATATATATATATATATATATATATATATATATATTATGTATATATATATATATATATATATATATATAAATATATATATATATATAAATATATATTATACATTATATATATATATATATATATATATATATATATATATATATATATATATATATATATATTTATATATATTACCCTCTGACAGCTCCTATTCAAAATAAAAAATATCCCTTCCATCTCCCTGTGGTGATGGAATTCAGTGATTCCGACGTGTTTGATAAGCGCGATTTCATCGTCACTGAAAAAAAGAAAGACGATAATTTTCTTTCCACTTTTCTCTCCGAAGCCCTGCGGGGCATTTTCCCTGTTCCCGGTTGTCATACCACGAGAGATGGCTGTTGCAATCTTTTGAAAATATTAACAAGAAAAAGCAGCAGCAACGAAAGAGGATTAAGAGGATGTGTTCAAAATGTGGCCGTGAATGCAGATAAAGAGTAAGTTTGCACAGAAGGGAGGGCAGTGGACGTTGAGACAAATCAGTTAGCAGTTGAATATTAGAGATGCTAATGAATATTTGCTGTTTAGTGAGAATTCATATTTGTGCCAATGTAATAATAAATGACTTGAAATTTCCAGTGAGATTATTTCCTTTCAAAAGACAAAAAGCGATAGAGGTGATTCTAAAAATAACAGGTGCATAAGATCACATGGAATACATGGAAAGTGCACGGTGAAATTTTCAGTAAGGCAGATAAGAGACTCAGTGAAAGGGAAGAGCAGTGTTGGTTTCGACAAAGAACAGTAAAAAAGTGCCCGAAGTTTCTTCGGCGCAATCGATTTTTCTGTACAGCTTATAATCAAGTCCACCGAAAACATCTGTCTTTCGGTGGTCTCGGTATAATGCTGTATGAGCTGCCGCCGATGAAACTCTAACCACTGCCCGGTGGTGGCTTTCCTATGTCCTGCCAAAAAGCATCGATTATGGCCTTTAACCTTCAATAAAAAAACTACTGAGGCTAGATGGCTGCAATTTGTATGTTTGATGATTGGGGAGTGGATGATCAACGTACTAATTTGCAGCCGTCTGGCCTTGGTAATTTTTAAGATCTGAGGGCGGACAGGATAAAGTGCGGACGGACAGCCAAAGCCGGCACAAGAGTTTTCTTTTACAGAAAACTAAAAAGGCGTGTGGATGACATGTGAATTTAGAAGCAGTTCATTGGTAAGTTTTAGGGAAAGGGGTAAGTTCTTTGCAATGTATATAGATCTAGAGAAAGCATATGGCAAAATTGTTAGAGATAAGCTGTGTCGTGTGATGCATATTTTCTTACCCATTTACAAATATGACACTTTGGGTCTCATTTTGACCCCTCAGTGCTGCCTCAAACTTGTAAGGCTTGTTACAAGCTTCATTAACGTATAATATTTTTAAAGGTGGCTATGTTAACCCTACACTCAACCATTCTGTGTTATCGAAGTTTGGGTTTAGCATCGTCTAATGGAAGTATGATTTATATAGCGTTGAGGATTATTTGTTAACAGTGGTCAAAAGTTTTCAAGGCAAAAGCAGAGCTTGTGTTAGGGCATGGAGACTGAAGTGTGAAAGGTTTGGTATAAAATCAGACTGCACACAAACGAATATCAAATCGCCATGACTTGTTAATATTTTTAAGAATGCGATAATAATAAAAGTAAAGGAAAGAACGGTTTGTATTATAAGAAGGGTGAGCAGAAGCTGCAGAAACTGGTGAAAGAATTAGTGTGTGAATGAAAGGCAGGAATGTGGAGCAGTGATTTTTAGCAGAAATAGCAAATGAATGGATGTTGTACGTTCATATAAATATAACAGCAAATAAAACGAATGACTGTCAGATGAGAGAAGACGTCAACTGGGGACTGTGTGAAGCAGGGAAGTTTAAAGGAGGTGTTTATAATGTTTGGAAGAGATTTTTTTTCGTAAGGAAACATCTGAGCTAATAAGGAGATATTTGCCGAACTCTTCTTTTTGGATATGAAGTGTGAATGCTGAAGGGAAATGAATGAAAGAGTTTAGACACTGTTAAGACGATTATTATTGTCTGCATGAGAAGTGTTGAAAGTATGAAAAAAGTTGATGCGGTAATGTTTATCAAACTTAGCACATCTACTGTAAATGATGGACTTCGAGTGTCTATAAAGGTTCTTCCAGTGGTTAAATTATATGGGCGTATTCTTTTCTAATATATATGTATATATATATATATATATATATATATATATATATATATATATATATATGTGTGTGTGTGTGTGTGTGTGTGTGTGTGAAACACTGTGTGTGTGTGTATGTATGTATATATATATATACATATATACATTATATACTATTTATACATATATACATCATATATATATATATATATATATATATATATATATATATATATATATATATATATATATATATATATATGTACATTTTTGTGTGGGTTTGTGGATGTATATGCAAAACTTATATAACTGACTGGGAATAATTTCTTGGTTATTGCTTTGGTTATTGTATTTTGTATATTTTGAGTTGTCAGTCAGTTCATGGTATTTAAAATCGTGATATTAATCTGGTACAGCTGTCAGTATTATTTCCAGTTACGAATGCCCCGTTCAGTTCAGTTAAGTTCAGTACACCCTCCCGGTGGGACGTAGGCGTTTAGGATAATAAGATTGTATTGGTTGACGTAGAAGAGGTGTGCGGAGAGAGGGATAGGGTTAGAAAATGAAATACTATATAGAAGGGAAAAGATGAAGGCAGAAACGCAAACATTTTTGATTCTCCTTCAATGCTTCTTTGGGTCGTTGACAATACGGTCGTTGTCCGCTCTGCAGCTTAATACTCACAGTCTCTCTATTCACATATTCCCTTCTTTGTTAAGGTCTCGTTAATCCTTTGTTGTGCTCTGTTCTTCCTCTTGCAATACGTTTTTACCCTTTGCAGGAAGAGAAGTCTGTCAAAGTGACTGTATGTATTATAGGCATATTTCATTTTGGTTTTTATAATACTGCATGAATTAGTCTCTAACGTCCAAAGTAGGCCGTAACTGAGTCCGTGTTTGTAGTACTGCATAAACTGAAGTCGCTGTATTTCTCACTTCGAAGAAGAGATTAACAGAAGGCTAAAGTACTTCGGTTCAATGTGGACTCGTGTCGCACAGTAAGCACAGATTATACTAGTTAACAAAATTTCAAGATCTTAACACAGTAGTAACATATTGACACTAACAGATCTTTACTGCACTGACATTTTAACTGTATCTGTCTACTCCAACAGTTTATTTACTCCATTTTTCAAAGGGTTGAGTGTACCTCATAGCCCGTTTTGATTTTGTGGATTTTGAGTAGCTTTAATTTTTTTATTTGCAACTTTTTTTTTCGTCATTTTTGACGTAAATACTTACGTACAGACAGCAGGGTTCAGTTCCCCTGTTGGTTACATCTATCTTTTGATGTGCCCCAACACTACAGCTCAAGTATTTTGCAATGTTTACATGAGAACCATTTTCATGAATGTTTTATATTGGGTTTGATTTCTCCATTACATTTCTTTAAACCTCGCCCGCGGTTGTTAGAATACTTGGGTTCCATTTTACTCCTCTGACCTGAAACATCTTTATGGCCGAGACCTGAACATATTAATGTTCACTTCACAAATGTTGATTGTTATTCTTCCTACCTTTTCTCGGTTGAAAACTTCTCATTTGCACCCTTGTCTGTTTCATTTTCTCTCTGTTGTTTGAAGTCTCATATTGTTTTTGCTTCTGATGCCTTCGATTGTATCTCCCCGCTTAAGCTTTTGAACATTATAATAGGACAGAGTTCAGTCTCAACACAGACGTTGCTGATCAAAACGTAGGGGTTTTGAAACTCAAAAGTTTGTCTGTTGAGCGATTTCTTTTTAACTGAGTACGGCTTTATTCTTTTGTTAGCTCTGGTTTCCTTATAATTTCCACTTTATTCTTCTTTTGAGTACAGTTTCTTCGTATTATGTGTCATTGCTTAGGTCCTTTTTTCTTGAGGTTTTTATTTGACATACTTACATAGATTATTTCATTTGTCCTTTTACGGTAAATGAAGTCTCGATTTTACCTTCCCAAAAATTTGGATTAGGTCATCATACAATGATCCAGAAACGTATACCCTGCTGGGAATTGCAAAGGGGCAAAGATGCCATAGAGAAAGGTGATCTGACTACGTGTGGTAACTGGAGAGGCTTATGTCGGTTGTGGTAAAAATGTTCTTCATACTCGTCTTCAGTTGGCTGAAAAGAGAAACTGACGAGATGCTTAGATGCGAACAGACTGATTTTAGAAAAGACAGTCAGTTATGTGTATGAAGACATGCTGTGAAGCAATGTACGGAATTTAAAGATCCCTTTCTGATGGCATGTGTTGGAAACAAGAAGGCATTTGAAAGGTCTTTGCGTCACTAAGGCGTTTCTGGTACATTTGTTAAAGTTTATTGAGTGGCCAAGAAGGAAGTGGATTACTGAAGGAAATGTTATGGCATCTTTGCTATTTTCCCTGATCATAGATTTTAGTATGAGAGATTGGAGAAACGGTTTAGAGTAACGATAGAAAGTTGGCAGACTCAGAATACTCAGCAAAACCCGTTTAGTTGAATACATGAAATACGTAGATAGAAGTAACTTAGGTAGATTCAAGAACAACAGAAATAATGAGGACAGATTATGCACAAAATGATGAATTGATAGTATTTGGAAAAAAATTTGCTAATGATGTTGCGTCTTTCAAATATTTGGGAACAGTAATATCCAAAACAGGTTCTATTGATTTGGAGATCTAAAAAAAGGCAGATCAAACAGTGAGCAGGCTGATCAATGTTTGGAAATTGAATATACCGAAAAATCACAAGTAAATAAGAATATACATTAGTCTAGTATGTTCCATATTGCTCTGCGGACATGAGTCGTGTTTTGTCAGTTAAACTATACCTGAAAGAATCCGTCGTTTTGAGAATAAAGCTTGAAAAAGAATATAGAAGTTAGATGGGGCGTTGGAGTGAAAATTAATGTTATTAAAGGAAAATTACGAAAGCTCCATAATTGTGTACGAGAGGTAATGATGGAGAGGAGATGAAGAAAAGGCTTGTGCATGTCCTTTGCATCACCCGGGTGAGAAAAGTACGTGATAGTGTCAGTGGGGCTCCTCTGGATGCTAGAGGAGTTGGAAGGACCCGATCCATTTGGGAGACGGGAAGCTGGAAATGAGTGTTGATATTTCTGGAAGTGAAAGTGCAGAAAACACATTAGTGGTGGAATTTCAAGGGCCTCTTGCGTCACACGGTGTTGGAGACGATGGTGATTATAGCATCTGCGGGGTCTGCCGACCGATACCATCTTGTCATTTTTATTTTTGTGCTTCTCATGATAATTGTTCTTATTGTATTTCATCTCTTGCAAGATGTAGCCATAATATTTCTTATATTTGTCTTTTTGGAAAGGCATCGGTGGTTTTTGGTAAAAAAAAACTTTTGGTTGAGCACATAAGCAGAAACTGTTTAAGCTTAACATGAGTTTGTTAAATGTCTTACCTCGTTTAATTATTCGCTTATTTAAGTTTTGGACAGTATAAATTCGCATAGTGCCTTCATTGTCGTTATTTATATAGATTTTACTCATTTAATTATTTTATTTTATACTGTAGTAAGGTTACCTCGTTTTTATTCCTTATTTGAACTATTTTTTTATTTTTTTTTTACTCTTCTGTTTTGTTGACATGCGTCATCGGGAAGGCCCTTCATTTCCTGCCACCCTCGCTATCTATACCCAAACAGACAAGAACCTTTTAAAGGCGGAGTGCTTGCCCGCAGGCTCACTTACTGGCAACAGCATTGCGGCGTCAAGGGTTCATATATTCTTTTTGGGTTTTAACCAAAATTGGAGTCGGTCTCTTGCTGTTCCTTTTGCAACACAGGTCGTGAAGTAGTTACGGATGCTGCTCTTGGCCGACGGTGTTTCGGCACCATTGCATAATTTAACAGATGAAACTTTTTCGGAGTTTTACTACCCTCTCTCTCTCTCTCTCTCTCTCTCTCTCTCTCTCTCTCTCTCTCTCTCTCTCCCTTTGTCCTTTTCGTCGTCGAGACGATATCGCAAAAATTCTGGGAGGGTTTTGTTTACGTTGTTGAAGAAACCAGGAACATGGTCTGAAATGTTTCAGTTGGAGTAAAATTCAAAGGAAGAGTTATGCTTATATGATGAAAAGAGAGCCATGTGTAGGATGGTATATAATTTTTTTTTTTGCGTTTATAAGAGATTTTTATTTTTGATTGTGTATATTTATTACCATTAACATTACAAAAGGAAATGACATATCAGCAACCCTGAGTGGAGGAGAATGCTGATTGTGTGAAAGAAGGAAATAAGAGCAAAGAAACAGTGGGAGTAAAATCTGATACAAATTTGGCCATGGGTAAATTTAAAGGAACAATTGACTGGTAATATAACAGAAAGTTGACTACCATTTGCTGAGCTACAAGAGGCCGTCTTTTGTATATAGGGCAGTTTTTTCTTTAGAATGTTGATTTGATGTAATATTAGTTGTTTATATACGTGGACAGAGAGAGAGAGAGAGAGAGAGAGAGAGAGAGAGAGAGAGAGAGAGAGAGAGAGAGAATACCTACCATGGGCTCATTTTCTACTTGTTTTTATTTGTGTTTTTATATGCATAAAAAGGTTTGGATTAGGTAGATTAACTGGTTACTTACGTCATAATCAATTTTGTTTAACTCACAAAAGAAATGATATGTAAATTTCTTATGCAAAAACGGGCCATTACGTTCAAGTTTATTGTCACAGTTTTTGCAAATTTGACTTTTGATATCTGGGATAAAAAACGGTGGCTGCGTAAATTGATTACAAGCGACTGTGTAAGTATTGTACTTCTACGTCCTGATCCATCGAAATACTCTCGCTACCTCACATGACAGTGCAGCGTTAATAACGTATCCCTTACCTCCATTACGAAGGGGGAAGGCAATAATGTTCGGTGAAGTCGTTTACCGCAGGTAATTGAGAGGCTCAATGTTCCTTCATTGGTAACATCAGGGTTTTAGCCGATCCAATGTTAGTCTTTGGAGACTGTGTGACTATGCGGTGTTTAGATTTTCAGACAGACAAAGTGTACCGGGCAGTATGCGCGTTTGTATCATGACGTGTTTTGTTGTAGCAAAAAATATTTGTCCTGAGTTTATGTGCTTGTGTGTGAGTATGTACACACACACACACACTTACATATATTTATATATATTTTACATATATACACATATTCTGTATATACTATACATATATATATGTATGTATATTGTATACACATATATACATATATGCATTTATATAAAACATTAAGCTACAAATGTCGTTTAATATCGAATTCGCTTTGCGTTGGCAGTAATACCGGAGGGTAATTACAGTTGATAAAATGTATTCACCTGGTGGATTTGAACCACCGACATAGACCTCAGTGACGATTCTCTAACCACTGGACTGCCAAGAAAGGTCAAAGTTGAAACCGACTCTACCACACATTAGACCCGTCGAATGGAAGTGTCTGCACTTAGTTGACGCACTTGACAGTGCCTCCAGTCTTGACAGCAGGATTGTGTGCAGTCTCATCAGCCATCAGAATTATAAAGGAAGTAACATCTTTTTATTTTTAGCGACTCCAGAAGCTCTGTAGAGGTCGGTCAGAGTTACAACCCGAAAAATAATCTAGTTCGTCAGATTAAGTTTTCACTCCACAAGTTGTATAATATTAGAAATTCTTTAGAAATATGTTGGATCCCGGTTCATGTAAGGTTTGAAGGAAACGAAGAGGCTGATAAAGCAGATAAAGAAGGAGTCCATATGATAAAAACAAATAAAAACATCAATATTAGTGATTATATAACATATATAAAAACAGGTATTAAAAATAAATGGCAGAATTTAAGGAATGAAGAATCTGAAAATAACAACTTAAAACAGATAAAACCCAGTGTTGGAAAATGGAGTTCATCATATCAGAGAGAGATAGTGGTACACACAAGTAATTCTGAAGCGTTTTCGAATTGGCCATACTCGTCTGACACATGGGCGCTTAATAAACAGCCCACATGACCCTGCTCCCGAATGGCCAGAATGCAAAGTGATAATAACAGCTGAACATGTGTTGTGTAAATGCCCAAAATATAACGAACAGCGGTTATCAAGTTCTGGAAATAAATCGATCGGTGAAATTTTGTCAGAATCTTCAGCATTTCCAATTATTCCAGTTTTAATTAAAGAAAATGAAGAACTGTAATTTAATTGATAAAATATAAAAATAAGTAAATCATGAAAATACAAAAACCCTTAGGGTGTTTAATCAGCAAAACAAATACGAATTTTAAACATTTTACTTTTTTTGATTTTTATTGTGTGTATTTAGTGTGTGCGTGTGTTCTAGTGTAAAAACGTATGCCTTTGTACATATTTAAAAAGAATTCGTTTTCATTCATCACTAAGCCGAATGACTTAGACTTGGTATTCCATTTCAGTCTTATCCTTTGGGACAGCCCTATGAGAGCTGATAATCAGCTCAATGGTCTGGTGAAACTATTTTGATAATAATAATAATACATCTGTTCATAAGGTATCTTCATGAGTGCCACTGAATTGCATTAAGTAAATGACAGACGTTGATCGTGTATACATTCTGCACTGCTTTTTCAGTACTCTCTCTCTCTCTCTCTCTCTCTCTCTCTCTCTCTCTCTCTCTCTCTCTCTCTCTCTCTCTCTGGTCAGCGGGTTGGCAAACAGATTAGCTAGAATTGCGTCTTTTGTGCTTCTCCTTGCAACGATCGAGTTAAAAGTTGTTCGTTTGATAAATGACCCTTCCCCCTTCCCATTGTCTGTCATCTCGATCCTCTTCTGCCCGTTTCGTTTCTCTGCGTATTATTTCAACAACTGTTTTCACTTTTACGGTGAGGAAATTAGTAATATTTGAAATATTATTCAGTGGCTGTTTTTTTTACTTCTGCTGCGGAGATTTTGAATTCTCGCCCTATTTTCGTTTTTGCAGAATTTTATAACGTTGGATCCGCCATAAGCTAAAGATGGAAAAGGCTCGCGGAACACAGGCGAATGATGCTTTGCACTTTGGAAAAGAGGGAAATTCAGTTACGTGAATCAAAGCCTTTTGAATAACGCCGAGTCCGTGTAAAGCCTTAAAACCGAACAAGTTGAAAGTTAAAAAATACATTTAGTTTCTTTTTACCGGAATGCAACCAGATATTCGTAAGAACGAAACCTAAGAGAGACCAAAATGCAAGAAGGTTAAAGTGGAATTCTAGATTGTCGCCTGGAGGACTAATTTTGTTGGTAGCTTTGAAACGTTTTCTCTTTGTTGTTTATGTAGCTCACTTTATTTAAATCATTTACGCTTTTAGTTTGGTAATCGAGAATGGAGGTTTGATTTCCTGAAGTGTTCGGAGGTCGAGGTGCTTTATTAATAGTAACCACTGGCCAGTCATTGTTTCTCATCTGTCAAGATATCTGTTATAATGGAACTACATTCACACATCCCAATATATTTTAATTTTACAATCATGTCTCTAATTAATTGTCAGATATATTCTGTTACAAGAGAGTAATTTCCCATGTCGTCGAATAGATTAATAATATGCTGGATATGATCAATATTGCTATTAGTTGCCTCTTCTCTATTATCCTTTGATTTACTTCCGATCTTGAATGTTTTAAGAAGTGATAAGGCAATATATTTTCACATCGCAGTTCTGAAAACACGATTTGTTTGTTTAGAAAACGAACCTGAGAGCATTTTACTAACAATGGAAGTCACAAAGCTATAAGTGGCAGAGTTTGTGCTGTAATTTTACCATTAAACTGTATGTTCATTATAGCTTATCCTGTTTTTGCTGGCCGAGAGTTTTTCGTCTTGGACGATATTTAGAACATCATCATAGCTATGAAAAACTGTAAGAACGAACGTTAATCCGCCTCTTCCTTTGGTTCTTTATTTCGTGCAGTTCGTACCTGGATGAATCCGCTTTATTCCACCACAAATAATTTCTTCGGCTACTCCGTCGTCTTGAGGAGACGATTAAGTGATTTCTAGTTCACTAAGCTCTGCCTAACGTGTTCAGCAGGATGTAAAATCATTGAAAAGATTTTGAATTGCTTTAGAGTGAAACCTTGTCAGTTTTATAAGAATTCATTTTGCAACAAAGAAATGAGGAAAAGGTCCTTTAATTTCTCCTTCAGGTTTATTGCTTGGGAAGACTCTTCCAAAGGGGACTTGGAGGTGCGTATTGTGTATTATCACAGTGAAAAGCGTCTTCAATTGTAGTTAAAAATAGCAAGATTAGAAACTCATATATCTTCGCCAGAGATGGGAAACCTATCAAAACCTTTTGTAAGAATGTCTGGAAAAGAAAGAAAATAGAGGTACGGAAAATGTTTGATGACAACTTAAGCAAAGGGGTGGCTCAGTGTTCTGCTGTGATTTTATGAAGAGGAAAAAAGAAAAAAAAACTAGGTCGGTGAGAAAGGGTTGTATGATTTGGCAGAAAGAACGGACCACAAGACTCAAAAAGTGCTGGCTGGATTATGTGGAAGAGGTGTTGGTATGGAAGAGCCCTAATTTCAAGGTAGAAGTGAATGATGCAGTGCTTGGAGAGGAAGTCGGCTTGCGGTTGATAAGCCCTCTGTTTACGAAGGGGTGATTCTTTGGAAGTTTTCCTTACATGAGCATCAGCATAAATTGGGGATTCAGCATGAATTAATGGGTTGAATTTGCTAATGATTTTTGTAATGTTTGTATATGTATTGTATATGTGTATTATAAGTAATATATATATATATATGTTTATATATATATAATATGTACATATGCTTATGTGTACATTCATGTATGTATCATATATATACATATATAAATATATATATATATATATATATATATATATATATATATATATATATATATATATGTATTTATATATAAATATATGAAAATATATATATATATATATATAATATATATATATATAGATATATATAAATATATGTAAATATATATATATATATATATATATATATATATATATATATATATATATGTGTGTGTGTGTGTGTGTGTGTGTGTATTTATATATAAATATATGTAAATATATATATATATATATATATATATATATATATATATATATATATATATATATGTGTGTGTGTGTGTGTGTGTGTATTTATATATAAATATATGTCATATATATATATATTATATATATATAATATATATATATATATATATATATATATATATATATATATATATATATATATATATATATATATATATATTACATTCATTCCTGTAAAATATGGTTGAAAATTTCATCATTATGTTATTCTAAAGGGGAAGATTAATCTGATATTCATTATTTGAAGATGAAGCCTAACTCTGCAACATTTACAAGAATGATATTTTTCTGGATATAATAAAAAAAAAAATAAAATTATTGCTGACATTTGCATTTCAGTAAATTATTGGAAAGGTAATTGTGTTGGGGGAAATATTCATCCTGCATCCATTTAGAAGAAAAATTAAGTTTTGTTAAGTCAAGTATATAAACATGAGATATGCAAATATTAGAGGCCGTTTGACTCTCAGATGGAAAGTCATCTTAAATATGTCTCCTGGCCACAGATGGCAATAAAATTCCGTTCTCACATTCAGGTGGAAATTTTGCCTTAGATGTGCAGTGAGGCTTAAAAGTGTATTGTTAATTTGAGCAAAGAGGGAAATTAACGGCGGAAATTGATTTAACTTTGATGTGCAAAGAATTCAAACGGTTGAACGCAGGAAAAATTTAATTGTCAATTTCCTTTCCTTTGTAACAGAGATCGCATGTGGCACCTGCAGAGAGATTGTGGTTTACAAGCTTAAAACTGACTGAAGGAACAATACAGATTTCTCTTTATTTTATTTTTTGGCGTTGGAGGAAATATAGCAGGTGATACATTTTGAATTTTAAATAGCCTAGTCATAACACTCCATCATAGGCATTGACCATCTGCCACTTTTTCAAGATTTTGTATCTAGTTATTGTGCTCTTATGATTTCACAAGTGTTAGTGAATATTGTTGATTAGAACAAAGTTTAATAATTTTAACAATGATTAAAGAATTTTCCACTTTGTTCGTTTCCTACCCTTCACCCTTTCACCCCCACACAACAACATGCTTATGGAGTTTAGTATTTAATATCCCATCGTAATATTTTCATACTCTTTATTAGCTAATATTTCTCTAAACACTATTTCCTTCTGTCTCAACACGACTAAATACTTTGTGGTTAAGGGTTAATGCCCACTAGTTCAAACTGATTGAATATTCACCTGTTGAGTGCAGTTTCTTGCTTTTTACGAATAATTCCAGTTCCTCATTGGACGGGTTGGTATCGTTCTCGACTAGCAATCTGCTGGGCCAGCGTTCGAATCTTCGACCGGCCAATGAAGAATTAGAGAAATTAATTTTTGGTGATAGAAATTAATTTCTCGTTATAATGTGGTCCCGTTGCTAGGTAACCAATTGGTTCTTAGCCACGTAAAATAAATCTAATCCTTCGGGCCAGCCCTAGGAGAGCAGTTAATCAGCTCAGTGGTCTGGTTAAACTAAGGTATACTTACGAACAATTCCGACGGTGGCGTTTTATGTCACGGCGGGCACCCCACGAGGAGCAACGCGTGCCTCTTCAAACTTCACCTTTACTCTCCTTTCACGTCATACTTCACTTCAATTTCCTCGTCCTTTTTTATGGTCTTGCCAACTTGCGCGTTGGTAATTCCCGCAGCGTTTTATTACTTCCACAGCCGCTATGCCGCCAAAAATGTCAGTTTAACGGGTGGAATAATTCCTCACAGAATCATTCCCCTTTTTTCTCTTCGGCCGTGTGCAGCCTCTGCTTCGACATATATAATTCACTGCACATTTCATCTACAAAGAAGCGTGAGCATGTTTATAGCCGGGATTCCTCTCGAATTTTATTTTCCTTTCACTTTCATGCTTATTATTTTACAATGGATATTTTTATGCACTTTTTCTTCTTTGGCAAGCAAAGGTAAAAGCAACCTGTTAAATGTATAAACTAAGGTGGTGAGACAACTGGTATTTGAAATTGATTTTACTCTCTCTCTCTCTCTCTCTCTCTCTCTCTCTCTCTCTCTCTCTCTCTCTCTCTCTCTCTGAACCATTGGTCTGTCTTTATGCCACCCATTGCTCATGTAGAATATGAGGGGATTTGAAGTCCTCCCGCACCCTTCTGTCTCCTTCCTAAACGGGTTTTGGCTCCCTTCAGATTACCGGGTTAATAACATCCTCGGAAACTAAAGCGATTTCTCCTGCAGGAATAACGTCATCAGCAGAGACAAAGGTGAGAGCCCATGTTAATCCGCGAAGGCTGTTAACCTGCAATAGATGACCCGTCCGTGCCGTAATCCGGTAGATGAGGCCGTCCTCTACTCATTGTAAGGCTTGTCGGGCCGCCATTTTGTCAGTACTACATTCCATAACCTCACCACCAGTGGTCAGCAAGGCAGATAGTGCATATATATATATATATATATATATATATATATATATATATATATATATATATATATATATCTTTTTTTCTTCTTCTTCTTTTAATGCTTTTATTCCCATTTTTTTGTATGGGGTACACGATCTGTCTTGGTAGACCTGTGGTCTCGATCTAAGCCATTAAAATGTTGCACGTATGTTTCATGGTAAAATAGTTTCTTCTGAACGTGTCTTCTTTTTACATTTTTATGAATATAATATTTCCCTTGGATGGCGTAGGTGTCAGCCAACAACTTTATCGTGAAGCTAAGCATTAAAATGTTGAGTCGGGTAAAAGAGTTATTCTGAACGTGTCGTTAACATTTTTTTGAATTAATTTCCCTTGGGTGACAGGTGTTAGCCAACAACTTAACTGTCAAAATTTTAGTTGAGAGTAAATGAGTTCCTCAGCGTTAAATTCTTGTTAAACCAAAGGCTGCGACCTTAATTCTCATAGAATCATTAACATGATCTGAGGGTTTATGTGGTAGTTGGATGTACGATTATCTTATTTCTTCGAATCAGAGATTCAAGCATCCTTTTTGGGGCAGATCCAGCAAAAGTGAAATGCAAGAAACATTAATGAACTGAGAAGTTTTAAAGTAATGGAGAATTTCAGTAATTCATAAACTCTTGCAATATCAGGTTGAAAAGATAAGGGCTAGCGAATCTGTGGCAACCTGTATTTTAATCGACTGTCCTCTTTTTAATCCAGTGAGAAGTTTACCTCACTAGATGACAGTCCATGGGCAGTGATTCAGCGCTGAATTTAACCTTGATAAATTAAGAAAAGGGTTTTTCTGTCAGTTTTAATTAGCGATTTTTTTTCTTAACCTGTCTTGAGTTTAATTCTGTATTGATGTCCCTACACGCCTCAAAACACTGAAGAGCTGAAAGTGGCCTAGTGTTTGATTTTATAGCTACTGTATATTTCACGATGCATTTATTTATTCCCACTACTAGTGAATCCAACGGCAGATGAGTGCAGCGTCAGGTGGAAGTCAAAGAAGGGACTTGGCCAAGATCATTGGCAGTTGCATATATGGAAACTGATGCCGGGGTATGTTTCGGAAACTGCCTGAATTCCAAAGCCCAGCATTTGAACCAGCTTCACTCGTGATCAGATGGTGCGCCATTGCCTTGAACAAAGCACATCTGGAAGGTCGGGGGTCGGTGTTCTTGGGATAGTTGGAAATAAATTTACGTACTGAGATACAACTTGTCCAACCTAAATGCTACATAGCACCCGAGGGCGCGTTAACATCTTTCCGAGGTTACTGGTTTTACTGAATAGCATATCTCACACCATGCTGCATCCCCTACGTGATTTGCTTTGCATAGCAAACACTACGCAATTATTCAGAGCATTGGATTCTAGGTTTCTAGGATTCCAGGTTTTCTTCAGAGTTTTTAAAGAACGTATGGGCAGTGTTCTACCAGCAAGTTAGGTATTGTTTGTTAAACTTACTGTATCGATACATACAGTAGTGATCATGAGTCAAGGCACGGATCTTTTGACCCTGCCTGGAGGACAGTGAGGTCCCTGGATATTTACAATCAAGATGATATTGATACAAGGTTGGTTTTCTTTTTCCACTGCTGATGATTGTTACTTAAGGATTTAGGCGATCACTGGAAGATACCCTTGCAAGCCATCTTACTTAAACTATGTTTCAAATGGATGTTTCACTGTTGCTTTTAATGTGTACGCTACAAAATCATCAGCTCATTGCCATTTTTCCGTTATTAATTTGTATTTGTTGATAGTTTTCTTTTAGTGAAAGTTTTCCAGAACATTAGCATACTAGCATACACATTCTGCTGAGGTGCTATGTTGCCACACAGGCTCTTACTAGAAGTCTTTCATTCTTTTACTCAGAACAGCCGAATGACCTTTGGTTCAACCGATGTCCTAGTTTGGGGAATTCTCTACTTTCTAGAATTATTGTTGTTCATGTTGGAATATGTTTATGTCTGTCGATTTATTCTTGTTCAGGTTGTAACACACCACAGTCGAGTTACTGCCAGGAACATAATTCATACATAAATATATATGTGTGTGTGTGTTTGTGTGTGTGTATAAAGTTTTCGCTTTCATTGAGCCTGTTTCACGATGTGCCTCAAGAGGCTTCCTGGAGGCGTAATCGTTTCTACAACACCGTCGTTTCACAACACCGTGTTTTCATTCTCGCAAACTTATTCTTGATATCTGAAACAACAAAACGATAATGCTTGGGAAACGCACGTTTTAGAAATACCCTTAGGCTCGATAATAATGAATACATTTTTTCCTTCTTTCAGCCCATCATTAACCACGAGGAAATTAGTATCTATTCGCGATGATACAGCAGTGCGCGTCATAACTCGAGTTTGCTGTTTCCTAAACTCTTGTAATTCCTGCAATATAATCCGTCGTTTTGCTCAGCTTTGCCTGAGAATCTGCGTTGGATTCAATAGCTGCCCTTTCCAGCTTTTCAAGTCCACTAATATTTGATCATGCAGATTGCATTCTAATTTTTGTACAGATATGCTGTTATTAGTCTTGATATTTTGTAAGCTCTACGAACATTGAGACCCTCCACGTAATTGAATCTTTATTACACCTTGTTCGCAATTTTTGTTTTAACTTCTGAGAAAATTTACATAGTTTTCCACATAGTTATCTTTTATATAAATATATTTTTTATGTTATATACATATGCTTTTTTTTTTGTTAGTCGTCACAATGTGGTTAGTATATCATTTACATTTACGTACCTAAGGTCATCTACACAATGTTATTCTCTTGTTCGAATTAAATCAAATTCATGAAAATGAAAGTGAAACTTTTTTTCGATCTGTGGATCTCTCCCCTCCAATTTATCATGTTGTAAATGGGTGTCAACAGTTCTGTGGTTGATGAAATGGACATAGGCTAACAACTTCATCTCCAGAGACATATGCTGTATATATATATATATATATATATATATATATATATATATATATATATATATATATATATATATATATAGAGAGAGAGAGAGAGAGAGAGAGAGAGAGAGAGAGAGAGAGAGAGAGAGAGAGAGAGAATTCCGTATTGTTAACAGTCGGTGCAAATACACCAAACATCGAGAAAGAGAACTCTCACTGCCATCCGGGGCCTTTCAAATTCGAAACCTTTTGGCAACCTCTCGTATTTCAGTATCTACAGCAAAAGATCACCGACCCGCCTCTCTCTCTCTCTCTCTCTCTCTCTCTCTCTCTCTCTCTCTCTCTCTCTCTCTCGCAACAGGAAGCGATAGTATGTCTCAGCGTCACTCGGGAACAAATTGCAATCAGACGTGACCATCGAACGTGGTGGTTCAGAAGACTAATCTTCAAGTAGAGTTACCGGAAGTTGGAAGAGAACTGCTGAACTGCTGTTAGTGGCGTTGGTTCAGATCAAAGGGAATTGAAATAGTATTTTGACACTGGTGTAGAATGTGAAGAAAATTATGACGTATTAGATATACGTTACCTCCGATGTAAAGGGCATATGCTGTTTGGTAAATACCAGCCGTCAGCTCTGTTTACGTACTGCCTGCAAGCATTGTCATTTAACCTGCTTTGAGGGTAAGAGTGGGATAGAATAGTACGGTATATTGATAAGGAACCTTTGTGTAAAGATAATAAAGGTAAAGACTGTTTAAAAATTTATCTCCCACAGTCTGACTTACAGGCCTTTGAAGGTGATCGGCCCAGGGTCATTGCATAAAAGAAAGTGATTCCTTTTATGCAAGACTTCTTTAATTTATCTTTCTTGAAACACTATAGAATTAACGTGGCTTTTCCATTCTTATATAAACGCGTTTGAACTGTTTTTGACTTTCCGACTCTTTTTGAGATCCATATCCAGAATTCTCACTTGTACTTGAAGCCTTTTTGTAATTCTTATGACTCACATTTTTACCGTCTGAACTTTTCCTAGAATTGGTATGATGTTTCCATTCTTATTTCGATTAAATTAGAATTATTGTGACGATTCAAATTTCATTAGAACTCCCATGATTTTTTAAAAGATTTTTTTTTTTTGTGACGGTCTCATTCATATTTTAGCTCAAATTCTTGTGGGTGCTACTTTAATTGGAACTATTTCTAGGATATATGCGACTCCCATTACTCTTGCTAGAATTAATGAGACTATCCCACTCATTTGAACTCAAATTCATATTATTGCCCCACTCTTGCTTTGAATTCTTTTTAGAACAAATAAATACGGGTGTCCCATTCTTATTTGAATTCCCTTGAAATATTAAAGACTTATTCTTATTTGACCTCCTTCTAGAAAGTAAGTGTGATATTCCCAGTCTTATTTGAACTTTCTTGAGGAATTGTTGCATTCCGTCCCATTCGTATTTTCTCTGTAGGATTGATATTCTTGTCTCATTCTCATCCGAATTCCTTTTAGAATGAATGTGAGTGTCCTTCCCATATACAACTGTTTCCAAGGTTAATGTTAATGCCCCACAATTATTTGACATATTTCTAGAATTGCAGTAGCTGGCTTACTCTTATTTGAATTATTTCTAGAATTACTTGGACTTTTCTATTATCTTCTGAACTTGGTAGCCATTCTTTCTCATTACTCAGTTCAATAAAAATAGTTTTTATTATCAGCAGCATAATTGCTTCTGCATATGTAACTTTTGGCTCACCTGAAGACATGTTTCCTTATTATTCATGGAAATGCAACTCCCAAGTGACATTGTCATTTTCACTTTTGGCAAATAGACGATTCATTTCAATAACTTTCATGTTCTTTCTGAGGAGAATCACGGGAAGGATATTTCCATTGGTTAGAGAGCCATTTTTAATTAAAGGATTATCAAATATATTCTCTTAAAATTTACTGACTATATAAGGATGTTACCGGTGCCTCCTGCTTGGCTTTGTAGCATAAATTCCATAGTTCGTTCATTCATCTCACTCATTACATCGGAAACTTTCCCTCATCCCAACACGCTTTACAAACCTTGGTCAACCAGTCAAACACTTCCATACTGCAGCATCTCGCTCGTAATCTCATGAGGACCCGGGGCCTTTAAATCTTTCGACCTCTTGGTTGCCCTCACTACGTCTTCAGCAGTCACTTCCGCGAGGATTCTCAGACTCACAAATCCTTTCCGCTCTTGCTTCATTCAACACTCCTCAGTTTCTGTTACCTGCCCCGTATTCACTTTCACTTCTAGATTGCCGTAACACTCCTTCTGAATGCTTGTACGTGAGCTTCTCTGGCATGCAGTTTCACCTCAGATTTTCTCCTTTCATCCTCGATTAAGCCTCCCATTTCCACTTGCTTTGTTATTCCCACCCTCTGACATCTGTAAACACTTCCTATGACTACATCATGGAATTTCACAACCAAATATAGTATATAATATATATATATATATATATATATATATATATATATATATATATATATATATATATATATATATATATATATATATATATATATATATATATATATATATATATATATTATGTGTATATGTATGTACGTTTGTATGTATAACATCTGTCACGGGATGATAACTTAATGTAAAATATGAAAGGGCATATGTACACGATGAAAGTGAAACATTTGAGTATAAGATCTTTTGCCTGTGCTCTAAAGCATTTACAAAAAACAACTAATATTACTATATTCGCTTCGTTTTCCAGTCTGGGAAGTAGTTTATTCTTACATGGATCTCAGTAGTCGTATAAGTAGGATAATGAAAGTCCTCATTGTCATTTGTTTCTCTTAATGTTAATCCCTGTATTAAATCGTGTGCTGTTTTATGAACGACATAGAATTTTACTTTGTATATTTGTTTGGGTTATTTTAGTTTATGTTATGTCCTGCAGTCAGCATGACGCTATCTCCAGTGCCCCCAATAGGGAAACAGCCCCGTAGCGGGGCACTGCTGTCAGTGCACCTCATGCGGTGCACTGTAGGCATTACGTAAGGTTCTTCGCAGCGTGCCTTCGGCCCATAGCTTCACCCACTTTCGTTCCTTTTACTGTACTTCCTTTCATATTGTATTTCTTCCATCGTACTCTCCACCCTCTCCTAACAACTGCAAGGTTTTCGTCCCGTAACAGCTTTCAAACTTTTACTGTCAATTTCCGTTTCAGCTCTGAATGACCTCATTGGTCCCAGTTCTTGGCCTTTGGCCTAAATTCTATACTCAGTTCATTTCAGTTTATTAGGGAAACAGACCAGTGCAAGAAAGCAAATTTGTGCTCTAAAGAATAAACCATGGAAAAGGAAAAACAAAAAATAAGGAATAATAATTACTATTAATAATAAATTAGAATAAATACGACAAATAGCAAGAAACTATGAAGTGACGAGACTCATGTCAACCTGCTCAACAAAAAGCATTTATACCAGATTTGAACTTTCGAAGTTCCAACGATTCAACCACTGGACTAGGAAGATCATTCCACAGCCATTTGTTGCGATTTGAGTCTCGCAGAAGAAAATTCAAGGCTGCAAGAATTCATAGCATATGCACTGTAGTACTATGGTGTGGATGGTGCGGTCAGGAAGATCTGAATGCAAGTAATGATCAGAATTTTGAATATATTTTGTCCAGAATCCACAGTGAGCTTGTTAAACGACTGTACCAGGAATTGATAGGAAGAAAAGGTATGATAAATTAAGAGCTTGAGTTTTTGTCCAATAATTGAAGATGCAGTTCAGTTGCTGAAGACCATTCAGGGGAACAATATTCAAAACATGGAACAACGAAAGATTTGAAACATTTCCTCAGGAAAGAGAGGTCTACGAAATCTCGGAACACTGATAAAAAGTCGATTTTGGTTGAAGAAGGGACCAAATACATCAGATTCGAGCCTGAGACAGATGAGACTTAAGCAATATAAGTGATATGTTTTCCAGATGAATAAAAACTGATCTTTGATATTTTCCATGTTTTTCTCCAGTTCCAGGAATGATACACAAAGTGAAAATCGAATCCAGCGCACCATGGCAGCAAAATAACCCACCTCCTCGATATTGTTTTACGGGAGAGAGGAGAATTTCATCATATGTGGGCTTTGAACAGACTGAATATATAAAGGCTTTGATTTGGAAGTGGACATGTGCTCTGTTTATGAGATTAGTTGATTATCAATAGCTGTTCAGTTGGCAATTACGTTCCAGGACGTTTGATCTTTCCATCTTTCCGTTGTGAATATGATAATGTATCTGCCTTCAAGTTTAGATATGGTGAGAAGTGTTTAGCAAGCATTGATATAATCGATATTAATTTAAAGTTTTGCATTCAAGAATATGAAAACAAGTAACTGGTTTACTTTACATTAAAAAAAATCTCCTCATGGAGCAATTAAACAAAAGTTTTCTTTCGTACGAGGAAACAGTACTTACCGAAGGCAAGGTTTGTGACTATTTGTGGATTCAGGCTATTATAAGAATTTGTTTGTTTGCGTGAGATTGGACAGTTGTAATTATGTTAATAAGCTTTACGCGGGATTAAATTACATGCCTTGTTATTTGCTTCTTTCCGGAGCATTTTCCCTCATAGTTGAGAGGGCCAATTATACTTTGTGGGTTGCACAGATATTGTGTGTGTTTGAATTTTATTATGGAAGTCCTCTCTCTCTCTCTCTCTCTCTCTCTCTCTCTCTCTCTCTCTCTCTCTCTCTCTCTCTCTCTCTCTCTCTAGGTTTATACAGTGCATCATTTTTTCTCATGAATAGAAATATACTTGTGAAATCAGAATGATACTAATAATAATATTAATTATTATTGTTTTTCAAAGCGTTGTTTTCTTTAACAGAGAGATCTTTATCCGTGCCTCAGCAATTAGATGAATGACAGCTGCCTCTGTTCCCTCGCAAATGAAGGGAAACAGCTGCGTCGTCATTACTTTTATTTCTGTCTTTCCAGGGCTTCCGTTTCTTTGTGATTATCCTTGCCATTGTTATATTTCATTGTAATTTTAAGGATGTAGTAATTACAGATTTCTCCTTCAAGTCATGCACAATGTTTACTACGCAGTTCTGCTTGTTAACTGTGTTCTACACGAAATCCTCAGCTTGCGGGCCGTTGGCTCGTGTATCAAAGGCACTCACTCTGTCCCTTTTCAAAGCGAAATGAAGGTTTTGTATACCTGGGAGGATTTCGCAAGTTTATTTTTGCTAAAAGGATTCCGAGACTTTGAAAGGGGAGATCGATCCAGTGTTGGGAATAAAAAGGCCGGGAATATTTTTCTTCGTCAGAACTTTGCTTTGGCTGGAAGCAGCTTCAGACTTTCTCGCACTTTGCTCATTAGAGTTAGAAATGTTGCAAAGATCACATGCACAAATACACTATATACATAAAGTTTGTCTGCGAGGTTGCACGGACGCGTGTGCATATGATCTTTGCAACATTTCTGAAACCTCTAATGAGCAAAAGAAAGTCTCAAACTGCCAGCCCAAAGTTCTGAAAGAAAAATATTCTGACTTTTTATTCCTGACACTGGATAAATCTCCTTTCAAAGTCTCTGAATCACAGCAAAAATAAACTTGCAGAATCCTCCCTGATAACCTTCATTCTGCTGAGGACAGAGTGAGTGCTCTTTGAAATTCAGCCTGCAACATAAATTTCTCTCCTACAGTTAACCCTTTTTATATATATATATATATATATATTTATATATATATATATATATATATATATATATATATATATATATTTTCAGATATATATATATATTGTAACTTTGGGAAACCACTTCTGAAAGTAAACCCAAACCTCCAAACTGGCCCATGCACACTAGATAAAGTAATTTTCGTACTGATAACTAACTGCGGAAGGGAAGAAACTCAGCCCCTACATAAATTTCTCTCCATGTTCCCATTTTGGTGCATCTGTTTATCTTTCCTAAAGACCTGGTGACTGCTTGAAGCCCTCTTTTTCAGATAAAGGCAAGTGGAGACAGAAACATGCCGAAATCTGCCAGAAAGATTGAGTGCCCCCATACAAACTGGTGAACATGGTTTGCCAGAGGTCACCAGGATTTGGAAGATTCCAACATAGAAAACGAGATGACTGAGCCGCCATCTTGCAATGCCAGTGGCCCCTGGAAGGAGCAAGAAAATAAGGCCCCGAGGTCATACAAGGTGAGAGACAGCAGACCTTGGCCTCAGAACCCTGCCCTTTTTGCTCCTTATTGAGCTGACCCCCCCACATGGTCACCTTTCGACCACCCAGTCACATTACCTGTGCATCCCCATTAAACTCATTCCTCCACCCCTGGTGAGATTCGACGAGGCTCTCCATCGATCCGTTATAAGGCAACTTCCTGATTCGAGGTTCTTTCAACAGTCACGTATCTTTAATCTATCACTGCACTCTCATTTTCTTTTCCGAAGTGCGAGTTATCACCAAGACCTGACTCACTTAGCTCAGTGTGAATTTTAATGCAAGCATATCGTAACAGAATCGAGATATCTTGGCACTGTCTGTGCAACCCTCGATTCGCCCGAAATGGTTATAATTATCCTTGTGTAACTGCTGGCATTTTCTAATTGCAGACTGCATATCACCAGCTTTGGAAACATCTACTTGTTTTGTGCTTCTTGCAGTGAAAAGGCCACTGCAATCAATTCTTCAGTATCCCTTTCAAGAGGATTAATCATAGACTCTTCAATATTTGAACCAGTGCTAGAATAACAAACCACATGGTAGCCCCTTGTTGTATCTGCCTATCATTCCCCAGTCTTCTGATTGACGTGTTTAATTGTAAATATATTCCATTAAATTAACTCAAGTGTTTATCTGCAACAGTCCCTTGTTGAAGTACGACCTTCAGTCCAACTGTTTTTCTATTTAATTTCCTACCTGACCTAGCAATTGCAGTCAGAATCTCAAGGTGTATTTAGTGAGCCTCCCTGTTCTGAGCTAGACCCCGGATTGGACCCTGAACAAGGAATGCAGTAAGTAGGCCAGGTAAGAACAATAATATATATATATATATATATATATATATATATATATATATATATATATATATATATATATATATATATATAAGAGAGAGAGAGAGAGAGAGAGAGAGAGAGAGTTTTCCCACTCAACAGGGATGTCTTCAAGTGTCAGCCTTCCTATTTTCACATGAGAGGCGTTTACTCTGATTTTGCTATGCTTAGTGGATGGCGGTCTCTTCAGTGCATTTTTTTTTTTTTTTTTTTTTTTTTGTGTTTGTTTGCTTTGTCACCTTTAAGCCTTTTACCGATGTACATTTACCAGTGGCAAAAATCAGTTCAATTTTTTTTTAATGAAGGGCTAGAAAATAAAATGAAATGATTATTTATCATTTACTCGTTTTCTCTAAAAAGTTGCTTTAGATTTGTCGGATAACAAAGCGAGGAGAAAAGAAATGGTTGTACTTTTCTAGTATTTACTGAAGTGTATACAATTTGTCAGATAACAAAGACACTTAAGTGAATGTTCTCTATGTGTACCAGTGATTTGTTTCCAACAAGTAAACTTTATTAGTTTCGGAATCGAAGCAAAGTCTTAGCTGTTGGACAACTGTCTGAACTCCTTGGGGAAAGCGATATCGTTTCGATGAATTAGGAGGATGTGTGTGTGTGCTTTATTTGATATTTCTCAGTGTTTTCATGTTATCCGGGTTAGGAACTTTCCAATTGCTGCTTGGTTAAGTTCAGCAATGGCACTAAACCGTATAGTATGAGAAACTCAATTATATTTTTAGTTTTTTCGCGAAATCTGTCCAAAGTTTTTTACGCTCCATCTGCAGAGAAATTGTTCTCACTTGGTTGACTCACTCTGTCACCGACTGTAGGCATTCGCCCTTGGTTCTTAGTCTTCTGTATTGATTACGTTTCCGATGAGCTTCCTCCTCTTTAAGTTTATTTATGCTTGCTTTTTTCTTTTTCGAAAAATTGCAGCATGATCTTTTAAAAACGTTTTAAAGATTTCTGCATGTCCTAAAAATGGAATTATAACTATAGAAGTTAAAACTAAGACATTTTTGTTAACAAAGCCATGAAGATGACAAGTGAAACTGAACCAAAGAATAATTCAGAAACTGTTATTTATCGAAACGTTCAAAATTTACGACCTTATTTTATTATTTTTTTTTTTTCCGTAAATAGAGTAAAAACAGTTAAAAGCAAAGCTTGTATATTTTCCAGGAAATGAACATGTACTTGAAAATATTATGTACTATATTTGTTGGCTTATCAGAAGCATAACTGAATGATTAACGGTGACTTGTTTTGTAGGTGAACCTGCGTATCGATAAATTCCTTCCAGGTGAATTTGCCTGCGATATGCTGACTGTGATTTCTAACCGTTTTGCAAAAGGTATTTTGTCTCAGGAAACGTTTTCTTCCAAATTGAAGTTGGTCTCCAAGGAAATTAACATAAGCTTGAAATCCCTCTCCTGCCAACATTAAAGGGGAGTTATAATGTCGTTTGAAGTCTTGTACTTGGAACATTTTTCCAAGATGAGGGTAAGTAAGTTCCCTGTTATATAGAATTGAGGCAGGCGTTGAGCGTATTCCCGAAAGAATCTTCAAATTATTGACAGATGCTTAGAAGTCGTTTTTTTTTCCACTTCATTTTCTCATGTCTCCTATATGTCTATGTAACACAGCCTACATTGGTTTCACCTTTTGGTCGAATGACAACAAAGGCAAATGCTTATTAGACGATCTGCAAAATTAATTGTTGATGTAACTGTATTTATAGGAGAACTGAAGCCTGAAATAAATTCTTTTAACATTCATGGTTAGTAAAAACAGAACAGTGTTTGCGTATGTAGGAACAGTGTAGACGTCAAGTTATTTTTTCAGGGTAGGAAGTGCGATGACTGGTGATGTCTGTTAGGCCACCACAGCCCACTGCATCTTTTCCCCGACTGCTAAGCTTTGGCATCTTTTTGCTGTTTCCGTGTTCACCAACTCATAAACTTCCTTATTGATTATTTTCAGAATATTCAGCTTTAATGTATACACTAATTCCTTCGGGCCTAAGCCTCAAGAGGTCATTCGGTTATCCGTCGTGCTTTTTGATGTTGGAGGTGAAGGAAGAGTCGGGTGACCCAATCTCATTGTCGAGTTTAGAAAACAGGGAAAGGAACAGAAATGGAAAATGGCTGGGGGGGGGTTTCGTGAGGAGATTTCGCCTTTTAACCTTCAAGGCAGCATCGGGTTACTTCCTCTCAAACTAGGTAAAAGCGTTGAAATGAGTGTGGTCACGAAACACAAAGCTAAGGAGGACTTGGCTCGGATCGGCCTATGAGCTTGGGAGAAGTTAAGTATAACTTAGTTTTACCAGACCACTGAGCTGATTGGAAACGCATCTCTCTGTTGTTAGAATGTGTCTGTATCGTGTGGGATTAAATAATTGGCATTTTTTAATCTTATTTTCTCCTGATAGTTCAAATTGCCATCAGGTGCTGGTATAATAAACGGAAAAGTGAATGGAAAATAAAAGCTGGAATTGAATTTTATCAAACAGATCCGGAGGCCAGCTAGATGAAAAGTAGGCTATTATCAGGCAGTTACCACATTTTGAAGGTGTTAAACTTACCAGAGCAGGAGCTCGTTTACAAGGAATGTTTTGCTCTTAGATATGACGCACACAGAAAGCATTGTGAATTAGTCAACAGTTGGAAATGGTAGAGAGGCAGATTTGTTTTGGTGATCAATAGACTAACGGGAGATTTGAAAAGAGTGGATGAGAGAGCAGAGCACAAGAGGAAAAAATACGTTTGACTCTTCCATCAGTTTTTACTTCCTCCTTTGCCGTTACTTGACTCTGTTGAACTTTAGGAGTAACACAATATTGTGTCTTGTTATTTTCAGTGGTGGCAGCAGTGGACTTATTTACATTCATGCTGTAGAGAACTCCCCGCATTCAATGAAATTACTGGTTTCAGAAACCGAAGCTTGGTTCATTTAGCTTAATGTTAAGAGTTTGGAATTTGTCTTCACAAAAAAATAATATATTAATTATTTACATGTCAGAGAGAGAGAGAGAGAGAGAGAGAGAGAGAGAGAGAGAGAGAGATAAAAGAGAGAGATAAAATCAGTATTCAAAGCAAATAGCACATTGGAGGCACCGAATCCTTTCATATGTAAATGCATTTACATATTTTAGCTTACATGATTTCACTCGACGACTTGTGCAGATTCATTAAGCCTTGATTTTACTGTGCAGGAACATGAGACACATGTAAATCGCTTGATTTTACATAAACATTTTTTTTAACTAGCATAATTATCTATCGTTAACAGTAATTTCTGTTTATGAAAAACATTCGGTTTGTAAGTTTTCTCGTTATTTTTCAAGGATTGGGTCACAAGGAGGGAAGTCTGAATAACATATTTTACCCACAGATCAATAATGGTATGGATAACCGCTGCATGCAACTATTTATGTGAGTGCTTTAAAATTTATACAATATTGGTAAAGAAATAGTTCTTGGTAAATTTATTGGCGCTTTGAATGCTTCCCGCAGCTGTTCAGCGTGTCACCAGAAACGGGCGTGTGACATTAAACAAGAGGAACCTAGGACCTTTTTATAATGGGCTAAATAACTCTATAAGTGTTCAGGCTAGTTATGTTACATTCTAGGAATGGTTAGTGAATGGTTCAATATAAGAGTCGCACCTTACTCAGTAGTCAGTTTTAGCAGGCAGAGTCATTTGTTGAATGACCTCGGAGATAAGTATAAGGTTATTGATGAATGTTAGGTAGATTATTTAATTTTCATTGTTTCATACTAGAGAAAATGTATTGTAAAACTGTAAATTGATTCTTCGCTGTTATCACATAAACTCCGAACAAATGTTCGTTATTTGTTTAGGGTAGCAGTATGATGTCTTCCTGTGCATACCATCCGCATATAATGAATTCTGGAACTAACCAGAACTTATTAAAATGAAGCTTGCAGACATTATTGCCTCTTTCTTGTATCAGGCATTAAGACAAACATTTGGATATTGGTGTCTGCTTTTTATGTAGGAAGGAAGGAGGATAAAACAATCGAAGGAATTTGGCAAGAAGAAGAAGGTAACGACTGGAGTCAGGACGTCTTCCTCTGCCAGTCTCGTTTCCATGGAGGGTCTAGGTTTCTCAAGTCATTGTGAAGTGGTTTGTGTTTTAAGTAAATGACGTTGTAATATACGTATTGTGCTTGATGTGTGCAGATAAATTGCGACAACTTCGTTCATTTGTGAAAATGACAGTAGATATGTAGCTCACGAAAGGGCCTAAGTTGGTTGGTCAGCTCCATAGGTGATGCTGGGTGTTAGTCTTAGTCAGTCTCTTCCTCCAAGTTGAACCTTAAACACACTCCTCAGGACAAGGGCCTGTGCAGGCCAAGGTAATCTTAATCTTTGTCAAACACCAACCTTAAACGGGGCAGACCACAGTTTAACCGTAAATTATATGCGGAGATGAGCAAATCACATGAAAGGATGGAAGACTAGGCCTAAGGTCACATTGCCGAATTGGAGTGACCGAAGGTCAGTGTATGTTTAAGTTTGTTGTTCAGAGGCATAGCGGACAGAATTAAGGATACTAGCGGAGCCTAGAGCTGCTTCCAGTTGCTCTATCTTAATAGGTGAAAGGCTCCTATGATACCAAGCCTTTGAAGGCTTTTTTTACTGTAGAAGCCTACATTAGCCCCCTTCAGGTAGGCTGATACTGGTACTAGGCCTATGGTACTATACCTTTAATTGTCAGCCTAATAGGTGGATATTATTTTACTTTAATATCAGTACAGTACTTGATGTTTGAGTTTTTTGCTGTTTTCCTAATTCTCCCTAATATGTTTTATTATATGATAAATGTAAGATTTACTTTAATACCACAACCACTCCCATGAGTGCTTTGATTAGTACCATGGGAAATGAAGATTAAAACAAAAACACCATAGTAAATATCTTGGTAACAGTAAATTTGTAATAGAATTATCATGATTATTTTATTAAACATATCAATGAGCACAGCATAAAAGCTCTAGTATTGCGTTGAAGTATTCAAATCAATTAGTAAAGGTAAAATTTTACTTTAAGACATTGCTACATTTTGAACTTGAAAATATAATTTTCCCGTTTTAATGTGTGCTTTGAATGTTTCCGACATTTGCTTTGTTAGCAAATTATTTATAGAGGTAGTGGATCCCCCCCTTATATCCTGCAATTTGAGGGCCCACAGATGGAAAGTGGGGTTTTGGGTTGGGGAAAACACAATAACAATAAAATGCAGGAATCATTTTAACCTAACCTAAGGAGTGGACACCCCCCCCAACCTAACCTAGGATGCTGGGTCCTTGCCTAGACCTAGATGCATCCTTACTTAGTCTGGGGGCTTCACTTCTCCTTGACCCTCCGTCTACCCTTGCCTAGGTTAAGTTAAGTATACCTTAGTTTTACCAGACCACTGAGCTGATTAACAGCTCTCCTAGGGCTGGCCCGAAGGATTAGACTTATATTACGTGGCTACGAACCAATTGGTTACTTAGCAACGGGACCTACAGCTTATTGTGGAATCCGAACCACATTATAGCGAGAAATGAATTTCTATCACCAGAAATAAATTCCTCTAACTCTTCATCAGCCGGCCGCGGGAATTGAACTCCGGCCCATCGAGTGACAGTCTGAAGCTCAACTGACTTGGCCAACAAAGGGCTACCCTTGCCTAGGGCACTGCAAAACTGTTACTTAGTTATTTATCATCTGTAGTTTGTTTCAATTTTCATACCCATGGGGTGGTACTAAACAAGGTGTTCATGGGAGTTTGGCTGGTATTACAGTAAAACTTTACTGTATACACTGTATTTCAGATTGGTTATTTTATGTTTTATGAATTTCTAATCATTATTGTGTGAGGAACCCCCTTTTTTTTTTATTTTGTTTTGCCTTTTTTCCCAGCCCCTGACATCCAACAGTAATCCAGTTGGGAATAACGTGTTGAGGTGGGTGGAAAACTAAAAAATGCAAAAATTCATCTTGAATGAAGTATGTAACTAACCTGAACTTATTAAAATAAAGCGTGCAGACATTATTGCTTCTGTACCATAGTAGACTACATCAGGCCCCATCAGGTAGGCTGATACTGGTACTAGGCATTGATACTACAGTATATCCTTTCATTCATAATCTACTCATTCAGGCTTTACCAAGCATAGAGAGTTGCATACGTCATTGACCATGGCTTGCACTCCTTTCTGGGTACAGGTCTTCCGTGGCCTAGGGTGCATCAACCACTAACAGCTGTACTGATTGTCTGCCATGTTCCCTTGAGTGGGCACTAAAACATTTGGTGTGGGACCCAGGAAGTGTCACCACTCTGTCTGCAACAGGACTGCCTACCCATTCAGAGATGTGTGCTTTAGGCTGCTAAACAGCCCAATAGGTGTTTGTGAGAGCATCCACCCTTCCTTGGACCGATTTGAGTGGTACTGTAAAACCTTGCTTTAACAGACCTGGAACCAGCGGACATCAGATTTAACGAACAAAATCCGGCCAAGGGTAGTGGCTGTTGATGCTTACGTTTACTCGTCCACTAACCTCAGCATTGGTGCGAAACTGGAACTTAAAGTTTATTTCCGTGTATAATACAACCTTTAGATAAGACTGGGTATATAAGATGACTGCTAAATTACAAAACCATCTGTGTATAGGCTAACTTTTGCCACAATAGGTATCATAAGAAATACACTGGTTATGTAAAGATTATGTTATTACAAATGTGTTTTCCTTACTGAATCCCTAGAAATTCAAAATAAACGAAATAACAAAGCCTATTTTATATCATGTTTTTCCGAAACACATAGCCTAAAAGGGAAATCACTGTTTTGTTTACGTTTCATCGCCAATCACAAAACCCTAACAATACGACAATGTATGATAATTATCGTACATAATTATCGTTCTTATGACTGAATTGCTTCAAACAGTTATTTACCACCAAAATGATTATGAATTTTTAATGAAAAATGAATATTATGTTACCCTAAATGTTATTACTACCATAATTACACCATCCTATGTTATTACTACCGTAATTACACCACCATTAAAATTTCTGAAAGGTTACCGAAAGATAAAGATAGCTGTGAGCGCAACCAAAACTCTATGTTTACATTTTGTCAGATGGCCTCGCATAGATAAAAGTTGATTTCGTTGATATGGAATTATTCCTCGAATAGGTTATTTATTATGAAGATATGCAAATAATACCATATGTAAGTAAAGTGGTTTATTACATTTACGTTTCATGGCCAGTCACAAACAACAGTATGATAATGTACGATAATTTTCTTTCGTATGACTGAATTGTTCCAAACAGTTATTTACCACCAAAATGATATTGAATTTTCAATGAAAAATGAATGTTATGTTATCCTAACTGTGATCACTACCGTAATTACAGTACCATTAAAATTTCTGAAAGGTTACCAAAGGATAAAGGTTGCTGTAAGCGTAACCATTGATGTTTACATTGTGTCAGTTGGCCTCGCATAGATAAAAGCTGATTTCTTTGATATGGAATTATTCCTCAAATAGGCTATTTATTATGAAGATATGCCAATAATATTATATAAGGTAAAAAGGGTTTTATTACCTTTATTATCAGTTTATTTCATAATGTGAATCTTTTCATGTATGTCAGTGGTTATCGCACCTAGGACACTTCAGACACGAAAAAAATGCTTCACTGTAACGGACAATCGACTGTAACGGACGACCTTCCCCCCTATTAGTCCGTTAAAGTGAGGTTTCACTGTTCAAGAGTTGTCCTTGGCACCTGGTTCAGTGTTAGGTGCTTTTGGTATCAATTGTCAGGCACGTTCCTGTGAGTGTTCATTTGTGCAGGCAGGTAAGTTGTCCCCTCCCCTTTCAGTTCCACCTAGAAGGGGAAGCAAGGGTAAGAAGAAGGAAGGGGGACACTGGTAGGCAGTTCCTGGTTCCAGCTTTCACAAGAAAAGGTGTGCCAGTCTTACCATTGGGCACTGTAGCAGAGACTGGGGCCAGAGGCCTGGGTAGTCTGTGTCCTTTGGGACAGTAAACACTACCTTTCAAGGACTGATGGCCTCTTTTTCATTTCCTGGAAAGTACAAGAAGGTGGTGTCCAGGAATAAACTTTCTTTTTGGCTTCGCAGATGATCAAACTGGCATGTGACGATTCTAGTGAGGAATTCAGTCTTCTAGGTTATGTGAGAGCCCAGTCAGGGGTCTGGGACCATCCCTTGCCTTTTAAAGGAACTTTTAGTTTTTTAGGCATTGAGAGCAGGTGTCTGGAAATGTCAGACAACCTTCACCTACATTCTATTTGAGGGACATCATCACTGTCTCCATGAGACCTGTGGTGGCTTAACATTCGATATAGGCACTTAGACTCTTTAGGACAGAAGTCTCTCATTTGAATACTTAGCTTAGTGTAAGTCTGAGGTTTGAATGACGAGTGATTGGTCTCTATTTCTTCTCTCACAATGGAGCGGCATCTGAGAATACTTGCTGGATCAGACTAAGATACAGGTAACTACACAGTGAATTTCCAGTCTTAAGGCTTCATCATATAGATGCGTCTGCCCTCTGGTTTTCCCTTTGACAAGGGTGCTGGGGTGGCGATAGAGCTATACCCTGAACTCAACAATTTGTGTTATCCTTTCAGCAGGTATATCCTTACAGGGATGTTACCTGGTTCCCATTGCTTTCTTTGCTTGAGGGAAGTGCTACACCTCTACAGCCTGGGGCCCTACTTTGGTGGCTTCCTTTTACCAGACTGGGTAGGGGGTTACAGGAGTCACTGACGTCTTGTTTGCTTTTCGCAACTAGGTTCATGGTATTTCTTTGTGGTCATTCAACATCCAGTATGTTGATGGAGATGACCTGCCATTTAAGGAGTGAGTGTTTATATAAGAGACGATGGTTTGTTTTCTGCAGGAACAATTGACGGAATCTCACATTGATTTGTATTTTCCCTGGGTATACAAACCATAGCCTTTTAACAAGTGCCAGTTCCTCGCTGGGAGAGCGGGTTCCGTTCTCAGCTACCACTCTGTTGGTCGCTAGTTCGAACCTCCGACCGGCCAGTGAAGAACAAGAGGAATTTGTTTCTGGTGATAGAAATTAATTTCTCGCTATAATGTGGTTCGGATTACACAATAAGCTGTAGGTCCCGTTGCTAGGTAACCAATTAGTTCTTAGCCACGTAAAAATAAATCTAATCCTTCGGGCCAGCCCTAGGAAAGCTGTTAATCAGGTCAGTGGTCTGGCTAAACTAAGATATACTTAACTTTTGTAACAAGTGCCCAGCACCAACCACCTCACTTCATCCCCAAAGCTGAAGGTAAAGATTTTGGTGTCAGCTGGTCACCAAAAAAATCCCCAAAACCAGTTAACTACCTCGTTAAAAAGTTCACCGACCGTCTCCAGTTTGCTCTGATAGATACTCCCATATAAAAGGCTCTGGTTTGTATACCTGGAAAAATACAAATTATTTCTAGAACTTGGCTTATTTCTAGAACTTGGCATATTTCTAGAGGCCAAAGGTAAATACGAAGGCTTGTTGAGTGAGTATTCTTAATTAGTCGAATGAGGACATTTTTCGAATGAGGATATTTTTTCTTAGTCATGCGAGGTTGACTTGAAAGGTGAGAAGCATAGAGGCAAGAGTAAACCTCTTATAGTGATGATTATTTTTGTCATGTAGAAATACGGGGAAAATTGAAAAGGATTCGAAACGTTTTTATGTTTATTTTTTCACAGTGTTAGATATATGACAACAGGAATTTTTTATATACACACAATTATGTATCACAATAATGGTATTTTTACACGCCATAGACACATTTTTACATCATAATTCATTACATAAATACATTGCTACAGTTAAACAAAATAAGTTTCCCCTTTTCGCTAAGACTAACTATATTTTCTGTCTAGTGTAGGTTTTCTCTTGGCCATATTAGTGTTATGATTAGGTTTATGTCATAAATGTATTAAGGTCTGATAGGCCTTCCTAGGTTAACGTGATACTGTCGAACCTCAGATTCTACAATTCCTAACAAAAAATCGTCACTTTTGGTTTTGCTCTTCTAATAAAATGAAGAAAATACAGTAGTTTTACGAACGTTAGATATATTGTCAATATGCTAAGTTTCACAATTCCGATTTCTTTCTACAAATTTTCTCTTATTTATTGAATTGATGACTTTTCCTTTTCATAGTATCCCCAACTTGAACCATTTTTTTCCATCTCACAAGTTTCCAACATCTTCAGAGTTTCACACTTTTTGCAGGAACTTTCACATTTTGCTGTCATCTAATTTCTGTAGTTATTTCAAATTACAGGCCATAACGTCCTGAAGCTTAATAATTTAGTTATTTTGCCTTTTATCATTATTCACACGCTATGCTCTTGCCCTTGCATTTTTTTTATAAACGTGTATTAGTTTTTCTCATATTTAAAAGAGAGGATGTTCATTTGTACGAATTTTTACGGGGTAATTTTACATGTTCCCTCAAAAAAACGAGGAAGGGGCCATAGGCCTAAGTAAGTATACTCCATGTTTCGTGTTCCCTCGTTGATTACATTTGCTTGTAAGCCAGCAGAGGAATGCAGTGGATTTCAGAATGCATTTTTTCTTGTAAAACCTATTCGTCAGTCGAGTAGGACAGTTGTACTTCCATACTGATTAATATCTTCGCTGTTGGGGTTTGTGGGGACAACAAAAAAACTTCTCTCCAGTTTATTTTGTAATGATGCATTTTAAAAATAAAGCAGAGGAGTTTATATTTGTCATCGCGGTAATTTCGAGAAAGCAGGTTGGATCATAAATTTTCAGAGAAAGTAGTTGTGATCATTACAGTGAATATTCACCTCGCAGTTATTTTCTTAAATTACATTACTGCTCAATGCAATTTGTGTCATATATATATATATATATATATATATATATATATATATATATATATATATATATATATATATATATATATATATATATATATGTATGTATGTATGTATATATGTATATATATCACTGTATCCATATTTTATTATCTATGTGGAACAAGGTGTATAACATCAACGTCTTGGTCCGAGTTTCGGTTCAGTAGATAACGTCCCTGCGGTCATGGACTGTTTGTCGTCCAGCTCGGGGCCGACCTGTGTCACCGCTTGTCCTGATATAATTATGAAGAATGGAATGAAAGTATCTTTGTCCAAATGTAGGGGCGGCACGTAACATACAAAGGGTCGAGACTTTCCGTCTCGATCTTCTCTTCTTTTTCCGCCAAATATGACTGTGTGGGTACTCTAATATAATGTATATATTTGCAAACAAGATTTCAAACATGCATTTCTATGTGCCTGTAAAGTTTGAGAAGATGAAAGAAACTGGAAGGGTTTTCTACAGTGATGGAAGATCCGACTCGTTTACTGCACTTTCACTGACCTGGTGCAGATAATTCACATATGTTTGTGCGATGTATATTCTTAGGTATTGTCGACCATATGTTTAAACTCGTCATAAACGCTTTTGGATACTTGTTCACTTGAGCTGTATCCTTCTTTCCACACACGCACAAACATATGCATGTGATTGTGAATGTAAATGCTAACGTTGATTAAATGCATTTTTATAAACAAGTTCTGTTGTACACATTTTTTCCGCTTAAACTCATGAAAGTGGGCCAAAGCCTATCCAAGAAGTGTCTTACTGAAATTAAAGTTACTCGCGGGATTGGTTTTAAGGCAAGTCTCTTTCTCTCTCTCTCTCTCTCTCTCTCTCTCTCTCTCTCTCTCTCTCTCTCTCTCTCAAGGATAATTCTGTTGAAGGTGCAACTCTTAGAAATGCGGTTTTGAGATGAATAACAGCATTGCTTGTGTTTTAGGAGTCCTAAATGAAAACCGATTTATAACACGTGAGAGAAATGATGTTTATTCACTGGAATTATAAGGATTATCTTGCTAGCTTGTTGTTCGACCTGCGTAGCATAGCAACGAGGAAAGAGGTTAGAAAACTCATTCCCTGCCATTGATTGGAAATGAAATCGATTTCTCTATAGAGCGGAATTTATTTGAAGTTATCCAGACAATTGGAATAAGCCTTTTTAGTTCTACGAGGATAATTGTAACTATTTTGATGAAGGAATTAACAATTGTTTGTCATCCGCTATAACACTTGTTATTCATTCGTTGTTATTGTAGTTTCCGCCAAAGAGGTTTTAAAAACAGTTTTCTGGAAGAGGGTTAAAAAAGATCTTTACTTGTATTTATTTACAAGTATTCGTGTTCGTGTACACATGCATAAATATAAATATGGACTGTCATTTTACACACACATACACACACACACACACACACACACAGAGAGAGAGAGAGAGCTCAAATCATCCTTCCGCGAAGCCGTGATGTAGCTAATGGTGAATTTCAAGGATTGTTCGCACCAGCAATTGTTGAATTAATAACTCTTTGCAAGCTGTTTTTAGAGTGGAGAGGTTGAGTCCCAGTCACTGATTCCTTTTCAGCGTGACCCTTATAATTTATATGTTGTTAATCTACGCCCCAAAGTGACGTCGGAGATGTACTCTGCTGTTTACTGGTTTTCCGTAATTATTCGAATATTCTTAAAGTGAATGTTGCTGTTTACTGGTTCACCATAACTATTCGAATATTTTTCTTACAGCGGATGTTCCTATTTACGGTGACCATAATTGTTCGAATATTATATAGTTTTAGTAATTTTCGACAGCTTCAGGTGATTTAAAAATTATTTTTAAACATTTTCGTTTGAATCTCTCATGTTATATTCTAAAATTTTTCTAGTGACCACCTCTGCACAGACTGGATATTATTTTGCATTTGTTTTCTTCATATCCCGCTTGAGATACAAGAGGATGCAGGCCTTTCGAAGGCATTTATGGGATATTTTTGCAATTTAAAAATATCCATTGTTACTCCATGAACGAGAAGTTTTACAACCACCGCGCTGATAAATGTTACAAATGAATAATTTGTCGCATTTTAGATATTTATTGGAAAAATTCTTGTGCTTCAACAGTAATAGGAACGTTAAAATTTTAATTATATGACTTTTTATCGGTTTTCAGTTTTGGGAATCTGCTACACAAAAAAAGTATACATTCTAAAGGGCATTAATTGATATTATTGCTTACTTTTTACGTTGTCAAATGATACAAAAAACTAAGACTCACTCAATACATTGTTTAAAATCTGTATTAATGACTTGACATGTAGGCAATTTTTTTTTTTTTTTTATTTTTACATTTTTCAAAGACTTAAGATGATCTCACGGTGGAAGTCTTAGCACATTTCTCTCCCGATTGAATGTTGGTCTCTCATATCAATTCTGCTTGTCGTCGTAATGGTCACCTGACGGTCAAGATGCATATCTACTTGGCTACAGGTGGCAATGAATAACTATGCTGGCAAATTTCCCATCATTGTTATGAAGGAAAGAACCATCACCTCCTGCGTCCATTCCAAGAATACGTATCCTCGACTCTCATTAATAAGTTTATTATTCCCAATTATATATAAGTTAGTATTCTTTGTAAGGTCTTTCCTCATCTCTCTGGAGTGTACTTTTGTGAAAATGATTAATATAGAGATTCAGTAATGACTTTAATAAGAAAAATGATGGAAAGTGTTAAATAATTAATAAGAAAAATGACGGAAAGTGGTAAATAATTAATAAGACAAAATGATGGAAAGTGTGAAATAATAAGCTCACGAAAATTTAGGTCGGATGAAAAATGATTGTGTAGTGTTATGCTCAATTTAGAAAAATTGAACAGTATATAATCATCCCCCTTGACAAGAGTCATGATATCCCTTTAAAGGCAGTTCGCTTGTTTTTCATTGCATAATACATTCCATTCCACTCCAACTCCCACTTGTCATTGTCTTAAGAGCTGAATGGCCGAAAATGCCCCAGTGCTGCTTAGCTTGAGAGCCTAAATTTAATCAAACAGAGTCAAATTTTAATCTGTTGCTCTTCGTGGTGAATCGCATCATCGGAAAGACCTAGGCTTCTGTTATTGGTATCTGATGCATTTTGTATTGTTTGACATATTAAGAATTACTGTGGAGTTGATGCATTAAGTCATCTGTAATCCATTTTCACTGTGTACAGGTTTCCCCTAGTGATAGGATTGGTTTTGATCGTGCTTTATTTCTTACCGCGTTTATGTGATCGAAGTTATTTTCTTTGGGGCATTGTGATCAAAGTAATCTTCACTTAACTAATATATTCAACATAGTACCACTTATGGGAAATTTTATGCCGTTTTTAGTTTCTGCACGGGTACGTTAACGAAAAGAAAAAAGATAAAAACCATTCTTGTTAATTGCATTTTATTATCTGTATTCTTCCTTTAGTGGCGCAGATTGGTGACGGTTATCATATTTTTATTTCCATTTCGGATTGGCATGGGACATTTATTACTCAGTGGCGTTCTAATGGTCTGCAGTTCGTAATTCCTAACCCTGTAGGTCAACATTTTTCTCATGCTCTTATGCAATTCAAAGTTCAATTGTAATTCGAGAGTTACACAATAATTTTAAAAATTGCAACTCGAAAACAACTGCCATTTTTCCTTTGCTTCTTCCCAAATGTCAGTTAATCCATTTCATTCCTTCATACCTGAGAAAGTACTTCTGGCGTTTCCCCTCCCTTCAGCTAGTTCCCCAAATAGATCTAAGCCATCCCAAAGGCCATTCCAAGAATCCACCTGCCAAAATCTGTCCCCCACTGTATTGACGGATGGTTCTCAGGGAGCCTGAAAACAGCTTTCTTAGCCGATGGGAGGGCTAGGTGAGAGAGAGAGAGAGAGAGAGAGAGAGAGAGAGAGAGAGAGAGAGAGAGAGAGAGAGAGAACCCTGCCCGAATCGCCACGGATTTGTTTAGCTAGTTTCTCTGCAATTGGACTTGATGGCAATGACTGTCGCCTTGTAGAAGTTTTTGCAAATTTATTCCTGATAGAAAAAGCAACTTCTTTTTCTTTTTTTTTTTAAAGTATGAAGCCAGCCAGTTTACAATTTTTTTTTTTTATAGAATTATATCAAAGCAGTCTGCAGTGGCTGAGTGTTAGTTTTCGGATGAGTCAGTAAGAAAACTCGAGGCAGTGGCTAGGAAAGAGGCTTAAAAAGGAGTGAAGTGAATCAAGCTCTATACCGTTGTCCTTCACTTGCCAACTTGCGGAATGGGAGGAACTTGAGATACTTCATCGCATTGAGAAGATTTTCTTATTTTCTTGAGTCATCTATTTCATGCCGGTTGCAAGTGCCTTTTTATCATAAATTAATCTCTTTTCTCTTTTCATTTCTGAGAATGCTTTCCTTCTAGTATTGTGCGTTTCATGTTTGCTGGTCTTGATGTTTGCTGCTTGGTTGATGATATAAAGTATTGCACGTTATATAATCACATTAAAAATAGCTTTTGTGAAAATTCTACGACTTGTTTTGCTGATGAAACTAAACTTAGAAGAAAATACTTGTATGGTACCGTAAACCGGTTCTGAAGACCACACCATTGAAATAATTTAGTACCGCTTTGAGAGAGAGAGAGACACACAAATGTCCACTTCCACAGACGCTCATTCTTTAGATAACGCTTTCGTTTTGTGCTTGTCTTTCTTTTTAGGTGTAACTCTGCTATGCCGGTCGCTTAATGGCGACCCCCACCCTTCTCATAAACTTTTAAGATAGAAAGAATCAATGTTACTTTGTATTCTTTTGTGTTTGAGTAAATTAAATATTCTCCCCTCCCAAAAAAAGAAGGGAGCGTGACCATCAATTTATACTGTTTCCGCCGAGGACTTCCTCGTCTGTTGCATTAGAAAAAGCAGTATCCGTCTTCAGGCTATGAATGATGTATACTTCGCTCTCCAGCCAATAGTGCTTTTCGTAACTTGCTCTCTTCTCCCCCGATATCGAAAGTTCAGAAATGTGTGGCCAGGATCCGAAAGTGCTTCGTAAGTTGCAAAGCTTTTCCTTGCTCAGGTAGTTCGTGCTTCAACAGTGATGAATGGCCTAGTTGAAGCTGGTCATCAAATAAGTTTTCACGAGAGAGAGAGAGAGAGAGAGAGAGAGAGAGAGAGAGAGAGAGAGAGAGAGAGAGAGAGACTTTGCTGTCGAAATTGATTTTTATTATCAGTTCAGCAATGATATAATTTGGTCATGAGTTCGATAACGTGATTCTTTAGTGACTGTTTTGGTTGTTTGCATGACGAGAGAATAACTTTTTTTCGCTTTTGCCAATCGTTGCTCATAATAAATTATGGTTGATTTGTTGTTTTCTGTATCTCGATGGCTTGGATGACGTGCCTATTTTGAGTCTATAAACAGTTACGTTATATGTCAGCGTATTAGCTAAACAGTTTTGCCCTCCTAAAACGAGATGTACAGACATACTGTACACGAGTATTGTGTACTGTATATTTATCAGGTATCTTGATTTTGTGATTTAACTTCGTTGGAATTGAAAGTCGAATTTTGTAACTTCAGTAAGTAGCTTTCCTCCATGAGCTATGAACGTCTTCATCTATAGGTAAAATCTATTGTATATGTATGAAATATACACCTCATATTCTATAGTTAAAAGTTCTATATATATATATATATATATATATATATATATATATATATATGTTTATATATATATATATATATATATATATATATATTTATATATATATATATATATATATATATATATATATACTGTATATATATACTATATATACTGTATATATATATTATATATGATTTGTATGTTATATATGTATATAATGAAAGCTTGAATAGTATGCATTACAACACTGATCTACCTACTCGACTTTAGTCATTAATCTTGAAACCTATACCCAGAGCTTACATTGATTTTTTCATTATGCTTATTAGGCCCAACCGAAATATTTTTGTTTTTAATAAAGTTACTGAAATGTTTCTTACCCTTTCCGTAAGTCTTAAAATTTACTTTTGCTTTCGGAAATGAACTTCCAGTTTTGCCCCATGTCGTGTATCCCTTCTTTAAACGAGAAGTTTCAAGAGGAAATTGATAAAAAATAAGTTGCGGTCACGTTTTCCTGTCTGGTTTTGGGAAACATTGGTTTGGGAGAACCGATACAAACTCTTGTTACAAATCTCGCCAAGTTCGTCTGATTAACACTTCACTTTTTTCCACTGTTTAGATATGCTTGTCCACCAAGCTTCGTCAGATCGCTATCTTCTGCATAATTTGTACCTTTTAAGATTAATTTTCTTTTATTCAGTTCTCTGAATTATTATGTTTCCCCTTTTTACCTTTGATATAGGATTTAAGTAAATTTAGTTCTGTAAAAACCTGATAATTTTGCTTTAAAAATATATATATATATATATATATATATATATATATATATATATATATATATATTTTTTGTATATCCTTCTGTAAGTTATAAATGTCCGCTTTGCACCGTGTAGTGAAGGAAGGATTTCCATCACGTTGCTGCTGCTCTCAAAATCTTGCGTCTCGGCCCCTTCTTACAAATAAATAAGCAATTTCGTTTTATATCGTTTTCCATGTTTACACCACACATATTATTTTCCACCTTTTCTTCACTTTTTGTTCCGTGACACCTTCCTAACTGGTTTGTCGTAAATCAGTTTCTCCACTCTTATTTCACTGATAATCTTTTACACTGCTTTTTTTTTATTAAGATTTCTGTTTCTGAGCTTAATAAAGTTATCTTTCTAAAAAGAATATGATTATCTTATCGCATTTTCTTTCACTTTTAACACATGTATTTCCTTTCCGCCTTCCTTCCCTTTGCTGTGTATGTTAGTATTCACTTGCATTTTGATTAAACTCATGAACTTTTATATATCAACATAATTAAGCTTCACCCGCATTTTGCGTAGTTAATATTTCATCTTTTTATTCAATCTTTTTCTCTCTGTCGTTCACCCATATTTTGCTCAGTTATACGATTCTCATATTCAAAAATTTCTTCACTTCCTGGGATCCGCACGCACTTTTAAAGATTCATTAATGTCAACATTTTATTCATCTTTTTGTTTTATGAAGCACCGCGCTTCGCTCCCGCATTGAAAGCTCCATCCTTTTACCCTTTCTTCATCTCCTCGATCATGGCGAGTCGCATGCCGTAAGCGATGTTCTTCATGAGGAGGTCCCAGGCCTCTTCCACCTCGTCCGTCCATTCACTCTCCAAGGCCGGCTGAATGGCCTTCAGGAACTCCGGCCCCACCAGCTGTTTGAGAGAAAGAAAAGTGAGAATTTAGTCGCTTGTATATGAAAGGAGGCAGTTTTTGTTACTTCCGTTGTTCATGAATATCTTGAGGTTTACAGGTCTTGTGACAGTTTTTATATTATGCTGTTTATTTTCAGTCCGTACGGAATTTTTAACTAACGTATATATGCGTGTAAGTGCCGTAAATGGTAATAAATAAGTAGGATAGATAGAATGAAAGATGGTTACAGCAGAATACTGCTTGCATTGAAGTTCTAAAGTATTATATCACAGTATTATGGCATTATTTCTAAATGTTTGGAAGGCTTAGTATTTCCAAGAATTCCAGATTTGGAGGAGATGCTTGTTATTTCCAAGAATTACAGATTTAGAGGAGATGTTTAATATTTCTAGGAAGTAGTGAAGCTAAAGGACATTTCTATTCATTTCTGAAATCTGTGGGCGGCGTACTGTATCCAAGATTTCCAGGTTTTTACGGGATGGATGGCATTTCCATAACTAGTGTACTTCTGGGAATTTTAGTATTTCCAAGATTTACAGGTTTTACGGGATGCTTGGCATTTCCTTGAACTAGTGAACTTTTGGTGACATAATTCAGAAATCTTGGGAATTTTCGTATATTAAAGATTTCCAGGTTTGACGGGATGCATGGCATTTCCATGAACTAGTGAACTTGTGGGGACAAAATTCAGAAATCTTCGGTATTTTAGTATTTCCAAGATATCTAGGTGTTTACGGGATGCATGGCATTTCCAGGAGTTAATGAATTTGTGAAGACATGTCAGCCAACTTTAGATATCCTTGAGAGACTTAATATTTACAAGGACAAAAAACTTCCTGTATTCTTGAGAGGTTGATGAGACAAGGACAAAACCTGTTGCTTTTGTTTTGTCGTTGCTTTGAGCATTTGCACTTTCAGCATGGCTTTAGGTTATCCTTATCTTTAATAGTGAAGAGGTGGAGGTTTGGGTATGTTTTAGGACCCATAAGTTTAGCAATCTCTTAAGAACCCATAGTTAGAGCCGTAAGTTTGGCAATCATTAAAGGACCCATAGTTTGAGCCAAGTATGGCCTAGTCTTTGATGATTTTTATGCACCAAGGAATGTACGCTTTTAACTTTTTAGATGTTTGTATTGTCAACGTTATGGGCGTCACCAGGACAATTGTAAAGGACAAATTATATGCATCAGTTGTAGAAAAGGCGAGACACCAAGGATTATTTAGAAAAGTTTAAGAATGCTAAAACATTGACACTCAAATATTTCAAGTATTGTGAAACACAATATATGATTCAAACGGTGGAGCGTTAGACTTATTTGCATTGTACATTTGAAAGAAAGACACAGTCAAAACCGATTTTTTTTTTTAGTCGGAATTAGATTATAACAACCAACAGACCAAGAAAACTGAATAATAACCACTGCAGAGAACGAACCATCAATCTTGACAGACTTCAACAGTGACTTTGGGAAAGATTGCAGCACGTCAGCCAATGCCTCTCTTCCCAGCTCCTCTTCCAGTACCACTCCTTCACCTCGTATATCCCCCTCCCCCCTCTGTACCTCTTTCATCAAACCTTTAAAACCTTTGAAGCCTGTCAGTGTGAAAACCACTGAATGGGCCATCACCCCTGAAAAGTGGGAATTTCCTGTTGTATTTTGTGGAGTTTATCGTGAAAACAGCAGCAAGACATTTTAAGGAATATGCTCTGTCTGCCTCACCAAAGAATTTCCAAGGTCTCAAGAATTGCCAGGTTAAATTTTTTTTAAACATTTCCGCCTTCTTGCATTTCCCTTGGTAATTGTTGCTTAAGCAGTGGTAATAAGTTTGAACTTACAGCTGCACTTTCTCCAACTCATCGGGAAATTTTTTTTCCCTTTTCGGTCCACGACTGTGTAGTAGCTGAAAGTACCTAACTCTCGCCCTGCTTACCACCTAAGCTAGTTATTTAAATTTGAGGGGGGTTTCCTTAAGATTTTGCTTATTCTTAAATAATTTTTTCTCTCATTCCCCTGAGTCACTAAAATCTGAGGAGCATGTTCCTTTACAGTTTCCTATCTTTTTCTCTTACTGTATTTTTTTTTTGTTTGTTTGTTTTAGGCTAAATATCATTCATGATGTTTTATATATATATACTGTATATATATATATATATATATTTATATATATATATATATATATATATATAAATAAAAATATATAAATTTTGTCATAGCTTTATATTGTCATATGTGTGTGTGTGTGTGTATAAGTCTCTTCATAAATGTATTTATTCTCTTGAAAATCCGGCTACGTATGAGAAAGCATCGTGTCCCTCCAGAAGTAGATACCCAGATTCTGTCATCAAGTCATGTTTAGTGTGACAGCACAGGAAAGCCAAGTTTCTAGCTGTCAGATACATCAAATCTTAATATATCTCCAGCATTAAAAAAAAAAAAAATAGTTTCCTTCTGCAGTAATCAAGGTGAGTGTGCTCCCCTTTGGCAAATGCAAATAGAGGTTTAGAGTAAATCTAGTGGGACAAATTGAGAAACAAATGGGAAAAACTAGAAAATAGCTCTTTTAAATCTTAAATGGGGAAAACGGACCCTTGCCATTAGAAACTGGAATTATGAATCGAAAGAGACTCTGGGTTTTTCTTTTAGACGTATTCGTATTTAAAGTTGATATCTCTGTCTGTCTTTCATGCTGAGATATTATAGTTAGAAGAATTGAGTAAATGCGCCCCAAAAAAAAAGGTAAATATTGAGAAATGGGCTACTTTTCTGGTCGTTAAAGCAATAATTAATGTACGTTAATCCATTACAAATAACATGAATGCGAAAAATGTATTGCCATCCGTCTGTCTGTGTGTCTGTTTGCTTGTAGTTACTTAAGAACTGGATAGCTTCAATAAACTTAAGAAAAATTCAAAATGAATGAAGAGACTGAAATCAGGCTGTGGTGAGTGTAATATAAGAGTATAAAGTAACAGTTCTTATAAAGTGACAGTTCCTGTCTAGTAGAAAGATTTTTTTTTAAAATGTAGTCACATTAGCTTCTTTTGTAGATTCTTAAGCATAAATATATAATCACGAAATTTTTCAATTGTACTTGCCTAAGCGTTTGTTCTTAACCAGAATCGGTAATTTGATTATTATTTTCTGGAAAAGTACTTTTTTTTCATCTACGGGGTTGCATGTCGTGGTGATGACTGTCTCACTTACACATATACACACACTTACATATGCATACACATTCATATACACACGCACACCGTATATATATTGTTTGCTGGAAACTCGTATTATCTTAGCAGTGAATTTCAACCAGTACTAGATCCGAAACAATTTCTCCTCGGATTGCCAGTTGTATTATCATTTATACGGTACCGTTATGTCATGTGAAAAGGTCATTTATAATGTCATATATTGGAATGCGAAGAGATTTATATCCTTCTTTGTGACACAGGGTGTTACGGCAGTTTCACTCTCACGTGACTTGCTAGGGTTCGAAACCTACATGGCCCGGTACCAGTTTCTTTTTGTATATCAGTTTTGGATGTAATGACTGCAGAAGGAGCCATATCTCAAAATGTGAGGGAATAGTGAAGAAATGAGGTCTTTGTGCTGAATGTAAAAATATTATTATTATTATTATTATTATTATTATTATTATTATTATTATTATTGTTGTTGTTGTTGTTGTTGTTGTTGTAAGTGAACCTTGTTTCCGTTAGAATTATTATTATTATTATTATTATTATTATTATTATTATTATTATTATTATTATTATTATTTATTGCTGAATTTTATACTGTAAACAATTTTATGACGTCAGGTCAGGTGGCATGGAGGCCATATCAGGTTTTATTGTTTTCGTAACAGTATTATGCTTTTAGGTAACTGAAGTTGTTATAAGCTGTTATACAAATTTCAGTAATATCAAGTAGATAGATACTGTAACTTAGTCACTGTACACATAATTACTTTGTTGATGAACTTTATATATAAAATAGGTAATAAATGGCATTTCTTTGTGATAGCAACAATAGTCTTGGTTACAAGGACGGTTCTTTTGATGTATGTAATAAAGGTTTTGATGAAGTAAACATATCTTTGAGAAATTTTCTGTGTTACTGATGGTCCTATTCCTATTACTACTACCAGTTCATCTACTGTCATATCACCTGCCTTATAACTAGAACTTGTGCTTTTTATTGTTCATGCGATAACGGCTATTATTATCAAGTGCTCGTGATATTGTGACAATAATTGTTGCAGAAAATCCCAAACTGTCAATTTACCTCGACGTGTTGGACCTGCGCTCCGTAATGGCAGTGGTTCTTGCCACACTCTTGTATCAGTGGGACGAGTTTTTCCGGTTCTTCCAGTCTCCGGACTGCCTTCTCCACGAAACCCATTACTCTGGAAAGGCAAAGAAAACGTGAGAAGTTTAATTAAAGTTTGTTATATTATTCAGAGAGAGAGAGAGAGAGAGAGAGAGAGAGAAAGTAGTAGTAGTATTTGATCATTTTGGAAGGTAGCATGTTTTGTCGCAATTGTTACACATTTGATCCTTTTGCATACTTTCAAGAATTGGGTTTGAATGAGATGGGATAGGTGGCAGGGTGTGTGCAAAAGACATAATATTTAAATAGAAAAGGAATGCACGAGTGTATGGAAGCCAAGGTTAGAATGCCGAGCCAATTCGCCTTTTTGAAAATGGAGTGTGGCTGTTGAATATAGATGGAATGAAGAAGGTCGAAGATGTTGAAGTGAATTTTTTTCGTAGTGTGTATGGCGAGGGAAGAATTGAAAGGTGTAGAAAGTTTATCGTAGGTGTAAGGATTGGCTTTATTGTTTTGAGATGGGTCTGTCATTTGGAAAGAAAGGAGTACAATAAACTGGTTAAAAGAGCTTGTAATTCATAGGTGTTGAGTGGGAGGAGAAGGAAAGGCCCAGACAGTGCTGCGTAGATTGATTTGTAGAGTTATATATTGCAAAGGAAAGACCTTAATATCCAGGATGCAGGAGACAAGAGAATGGCAGTGTGTATAGGGTAGTTTGACACATTACTGATGAGTGTTCTGTGTTGCATGAAACGGCTAATCTTGACTGCTAACTCGTGGATGGCACTTCTGTAAAGAAACTACCACAAGATTAGCCGTTTCAAGTAAGGCAGAAGACTCATCAGCAGTGCGTGAAAGTACCCTATGCCCACTGCCATTCTCCAGTCTCTTAGTTTTTGGATATTAGAGTCATTCCTTTCCAATAACTCCAACAACCGATGTGTACATCACTTTCTGGGCCTTTCTTTCCTCCTCCCACTTAATACCTGAGAGTTATAGTCTACCCTTACGTCTACAATAAACCTTTTTACAACTATTACACCCACACCCACACATAAACAGAAACTAATGTTCAGCCTTGGGCTAAAGTAAGAATAACAGTAAGAACTGCAGGAATAACAATCATCACAAAAAATGGATCGTTATCAACAAGACAATAAGACTAGAATGCCAACGGAACGAAATGATCAAGGAATAAAAGTAGATACATCTTTATCTTAGCAATGTTAGTAAAGAAAGCATTTCACAAATGTCACCCCAGTGCTTTACTTTTAAGCATAAACCCTGTAATCCAGTCCAGTCCATTTTGAAAAAAAGAGATTGCCACTCAAGAACTGGTCATAACTACCGCAGTACATTTCGTTTGTGTGATTGTATCTGATGCGGAATTCGATAGCGATGGACACTTCTTGTCACTCTTTGCTCGCCTAGTGGTCTTCAAAAATAAGCATGTATGAGGATGGTACCTGACTTTCGTTTATCCTAGACTATTCCAGGTAGCAAGCCTTATCTTCATGGCCTATTTCGAGAATAATATTAAAGTAATCGTTTACCTTTATTAAAAAAAAAAAAAAAAACGCACTCATTTTTCTAGACTCCAAAGTGGCTGGATGATCAGGGGAATGCATATTTAGTGTTGGCGTGTCCAAGTAGTCCACTTAATTAACGTAAGTGCTTAAGGACAACGATATAAAAGAATTTGTTTGATTAAAATGCGAAAGAGAAATGGAAACCTAAAGTGATACAATTTTTCAGACGGGACAGACAACAGATGTTAAAAGAAAAAACCAGCCCCCATCCACTCAAATGACACACACACAGATATGTATGTATGTATGTATGTATGTACACAACGAGAGAGAAAAACTTCTATATCATACAGCAATATCCTCAACCATTCAGAATCCCAAGACTTGGAATATAATTTTTTCTCCATTTTTTTTTTTTTTTTGCAGTAAATGAACAAGTTTGGATTCCTCATGTCCCAGGTATATGCCATTTGATGATTTCCACACAACTTAGAATTCCGAATATGCTATTATTTTCACTTGCATCCTGGTATATTAGTCAAAGTGTGGTTCCTGTTGACATCAGGAGAAGCTCATCTACCATTTGGTAGGCATTTCATGCCACCTGTGGGTTTGCATTTCACCAGGCCCTCCAGTGCATTGGGAAGCTTTATAATTTTATAGCAAGCCAATGACACTTCATAGGATTGCAGTGCCCAGGTTGCAACAGTGATAAACCCGTGCTAGCAGTCATTACTACTTGGACATACCTGGCATTTTTTTATTGTCTCAAGGCATTTATTGCATTCCTTTTCTAAGGGATACAAAATTCTCTTAATTCGGTATTCCTCTGCCTTAGGATACGGTGCATCAAAATCCCAAGCCATTGCCAATTCTATATAATTATATATATATATATATATATATATATATATATATATATATATATATATATATATATATATACATATATATATGTGTGTGTCTGTGTTACTTAAAACATTGTCTGTAAAATTATACATATATCAAATTCAAAATAAAGCTAAATTAAAATTTGTTACATTCTTTTTATTAATTAGATTTTTTATTGGGTAGACTAAAGAAAAAAATCTCCTTTCTTTTTTGTATATTTTGTAATTTTAAAGAATGGACCTGTTTTTATTTATTTTATTTTGAATTTGGGAATGTATTTTTAATTTTACAGACTGATGATGTGTTTTTGTTATCAATAAATATGCAACTGTTTTGTTGATCTGCTGTGGACTCCCTGCTTGTTCCCATATATATATATATATATATATATATATATATATATATATATATATATATATATATATATATATTTTGATTTTATGATTTTCCAGTATTAGTGGACCTTGTAATTAGTGGGGAATGATAATCTGCTTAGTTTTTTGTTATCAAAGTGATTGCCCCCCCAAAAATAATTTCTAGCTTTAACATTGTCATGTTCCATATCTTGTAATTTATAACTTACTTTAACAAGTATTTCGCTAAGTATTATCATCACGGACTCGAGTACCAGGCATTTGTATGGGAAAGCAGGTCATGCAAGTGAATTTCAAGTTCTTGAAGGGTTACAACTTACCCGTGACTTCGTTGGCAAACCTTTGCATGTAGAAGTAATTTACTTGAAATTCCCTCTAGTATGTGGACAGCACTGTAGTTAGTGGTTTTCTATCGCCTTGACCATCTTTGACTTGATCTGTTTCCGTTCTTGGTGCCATAAACTCAAACCATCTCCTGCTTTTAACCGTTTCTCGTTCGAGAACAGGAGAGGTTTGACAATTCTGAGAAGATTGGCTCTGACGCCACAACTGACAGTCAGCGCTTTAGCTAAGACTACGCTTGTTTGTTTGTAAATGCCGGCAGGTAATAATAATATATTTTTTTCTGTTCTTCCTGTAGCCGAATGCTGATGGCTGATAACATTAATTCTACTCTAAGCGCAAAGGTCCTAAAGTATTCATTGGTGAAAAATACCGCAGATTATGCGCTTGCTTGTCAAGTTTTCAGTACCATTTAGCGTCGTGTCAAAATCTTGATCCTATGTTGCCAGCAACTTTGAGTAATTCCATTCCAAGAAAAAACTCGTCATTCAGATTATTCACGAACCTCAATTTCAAGAATCATGAACATCGACATACTGTGATAATCAGATTTGTTCAACAAATGTGGAACAGTTGCTCCCAGTTAAATGTAATGAAATTCAAGTTGTAATTGTTTGCTGTCTTCTTCTGCGAAATAAATTGGAGTCTGGCCTGATCTTGATGTTATCGGTAAGTTGTATAGCCCGTGGAGGGTGCGGCTGAATGAACTTGAACAACTGTTTATGAAGTCTCGTTGCCTGCTCCTCCTCCGTGATGTTCTCTATCGTGTCATCTGTAAGAGGTATGGCTTATGTATTTCACATGACCCGAGTGCAGCATCTCCAAACATCTTTTTTTAAAGCACTTGAAATTTAACCTCTAATGATGCCAGAAAGCAAGGCATTCTATAGACTTAAGGCTTCCGATATCTATAAAGATGATGACGTACAGATGCCGAGAGTTTACAATATTTTGTTTTAACCTTTTTGAAGTTTTTGTCTCTTGCCTGGGAGGCAATGATGATTTTTTCCCATAATAATAAATAAGACCCCGTAGTGGGGCAGTGTCGTCAGTGCACCTCATGCGGTGCACTGTAGGCATTACTTAAGGTTCTTTGCAGCGTCCCTTCTGACCCTGGCTGCAACCCCTTTCATTCCTTTGATAGTACCTCCGTTTCATATTCTCTTTCTTCCATCTTACTTTCCACCCTCTCCTAACAGTTGATTCAAGTGCAACTGCGAGGTTTTCCTTCTGTTACACCTGTCAAACCTTTTTACTGTCAATTTCCGTTTCATTGCTGAATGACCCTTAAAGTCCCATCGCTTGGCGTTTGGCCTAAATTCTGTATTCTCTTCTAAATAATAATAATAATAATAATAATAATAATAATAATAATAATAATAATAATAATAATAATAGTGCACAGTTTACATTTTATTTAATTTAGTTTTGTAGTGTCACCATCCATATTTCGTCGATGCGTTTTGGATGTTGTTGATACATGTCGGCCCTAAATCTTCCCACGTATTTTTTGATTCCCGTTCATTTATTCATATGTTTGAATGTTTATTTTTATTTAATTACATAATTCAAATTTTATGTCATTTCTAACATGTTTATGGCTTTATTACCCCATGTATGAGGATTTGTATTCTATGTACGTTACATTAGAATAATAATGAGAATTAACTCTTATGGACCTGTCAATTACAGTATCATTGTGGGCGTTTAATCCTTCCACTTTTTTTTTTTTTGTTATTCAAGAAGACTTATTATCTTTCTCATTTTTTGACCAGCGTTAGCAATGTTAGTCAGTGGAAGATAACTGTGGTTTTGATAACGAGTCATTAGATGTTTTTTCTTCTTCAGGCTTCATCGCGATGACCAGCGCCGAAGGTTCGCCTGTTGGTGAGTACACATGGTAATGATTTCCGTACATATTTTCTTCATTTTTAATTTGTGTTGATTTCTTTTATCATCTTTCATTTACTGTGTTTTGCTTTCTTCACAGTCTTCTGTATATGTTGGACCTTGATTAGAGATAAGAATGGTTTCTTGTCTCAGTTTTCTTTATCGTAGAGTTTTTTTTTTTGTCTAAAGTAAGTATTTTACTTTATATAAATCATAATTACAACATATTGTATATATTTTAATACATAGTACATACATATAAACATATATATGTATGCATGTGTGTGTATATACATATATGTATACAGTATAGTATATACATATATATATACATTGTATTTATATAATATATATGTGTATACTATATATATATATATGTATATAATATATATATATGTATATATATCTAAATATACACATTTTAAGATGTACACATCGTAACCAACTTTCCATTCATGTATACACTAAAACCTTTTCGTAAATGTTGCTGAATCTCCTCTCACATTTTTGTAAACGATTAATCATAGTTTCTTTAAGAGGGATGGTGCAGAGCCATGAAGTTCACTATGAACTCTGTTGCTTATATTTCAATCACTATAACCGACACTCATTTGTGTTTGCTTATGTGGGACTTGTAGATTATGGAAATAATTTTGATGTTTGTCCATGTTGTATTCGCATCACTGGAGCTGAATTACTGTGAAATCGTTTTTAAATGGGTCTTAAAAAATTCGGGGTCTATGTTACAAATTGTAACGTTGTCTGTAGGAGAAATTTATGCTTAGGATGACAGCGTTGTTATTGTTGGTAGAGGGGAGGGAGTGCTAGGTTTTATTTCCTTAGAACGTTGAGGTTAAATTCTGGTTGTAGTTTATATGAGTTGCAGCGTTTGTTGTTAATCTACAGATGTTCAACCTTTGATGTCTTTTTTCAGTACTTGTAACATTTTCGGGTTGTGGTTAATGTTGGTGATTTTGAGGCACTTAGAGAGAGAGAGAGAGAGAGAGAGAGAGAGAGAGAGAGAGAGAGAGAGAGAGAGAGAGAGAGAAGTTGAATATGTAATGAAAAATAGAACGATGTTGAAGCTGTTTCAGTTGTTACATGTGGCCTTTGTTTATTATTTAATAGTGTTCATATAATATCGTTAAATGTTTTTTTTAATTTTATGATGTACATATAATCTTTAGATATTTTCGAGAACTGCTTACTGAGTAATTTGAACGATATAAAGTTCTATCATTATTTCCGGGAACTGCATAATTTACTGTGTAACTTGTTGAAGACTTCATTTTAGTTTATGCTACAAAGTAGACGTAAAAGGAGGATAATTGTGTAATTATTCTGCTATTATATTTTTTATCGTTTTTATCTGCGATGTCATGACATGAAGACTTCATATATTAAATATGCATTTGTTGGACAAGTTAGCACGCAACTCACCACTTTGAGACTAGAAGAGTAAACATGGAAGTATTTTTATTTTAATGTGACGCACCTAAACGTTAGAAGTATTATGGCAACATGAGTGTCTAAGATTGGTAGATAAACTTTTTTTGCCATTCATGTAATTTGTTTATGTTTTGACTTGAGACTCCCACCACGAGAATAAATTTGACCTTTCAGCATTGGAAAGGGGTCACGATTTGAGTTGGGATGAAGGGTCATGGTTTGCAGATCATGATAACAAGGCCATAAGTACATTCCTAGGGGTTTAGCTTCAAAATCATTCTGGCACACATACTGTACACACCTCAAGACGAGTTAACAACTTATTACGGATAGATTCTAAGCTTTTTCTTCTCCCATTTTTTCCTCCCCCCTCTTTTTTTATACTAATGGACTAAATAGTGCAATAGAGTTCCCATCAAATCGGTTTTCGCTAAAGCTGAAAAGAAAAAAAATGCTTTTACTACCTTCAGTTTTAAAAGGGCATACAAGGCCTATTACGTGCACGTGAAATTGCTCTATTGTCCTTTTCGTGCCTTCTCACCTGAGTGCGTGGGAGCGGAGTTCTTTGGACTGCTGCACTTCCTCCATCGGGAGCCCCCTGAAGGGGATGAAGACCTCCTGCACATCTGGGTGCGTCTCGAATAACCTGTGGATACGAAAGATCGGAAACGTTATCAGATGCATTAGAAAGACAACATTCAAACACACAAGAGAAAAGCCTCAAGGCTAGATAATGTATTTTAGTGGTATGACTCTAATTAGACTACCATAATTTCCTTTTCTCCTCAAAGGCCAAGTTGTTCTTTGTTAAGGGATTCGTAAAAGAAAAGAGAGTTCTTGTTATCCTTTCAAGTTAGTGATGTCATTAACAGCGTCTGAATATATCATCCTTTTTATTATCCTAAAATGTCAGACTGTGTTTTCCAGTGGAAAGAGGTTTGATGATGAATTCCTAATAACGAGTTTTAAACCTAATAATAGGAAGAGAGATGGTTTGGAATTGCTGGTATAAACATCATTATGCTCTCTTTTGAGGGACTTTTGTCGCTACTTTTACCATTTTTCATACTGCGTATGATGCTACATCTGCTATTTTTGTTACTGCTGATTACCTGTTCATACAATAGAAACAAAGTTAATTACAGAGAAGTACAGGTGATGATATTTAAATTTATTCATTTTACGGTTGGTTTTAATGAAAATGAAAATGTTATGTGTACTTTATTATTATTATTATTATTATTATTATTATTATTATTATTATTATTATTATTATTATTATTTTTAATAGTTAGACAAACCTATTCCTCCTGTATTTGAACTGCCGACAGTTGTGACGAGGACCAGCACTGTATCCACTTAATCACAGAAGGTATAAAGGGGGGGAATCATTTATGTCCACAGTGCTCTTAATTATATGCAGTAATATACCATGTTTATTTTCTTTTAACTACCCCTGTGACTGAATTTAGTATTGGAATGAGGTCTCATTGGTCATAGTTTCAAATCCTTAAAGAGTTATTTTGTTTCTTTATCATCTATTTTCAGGCAAGATTGTGTGATTGTATTGTGGGAATTATCTCGAACTCTTTTGGGGAGGAAAACTAAATCTGTGTACTGTGGTGATGGGGCGGTTAGTGGGTAAAACGTTTATGGGGGTTACTATTTTTTAAATGATTTTTACACAACACAGAGTGATAATTCTCTTGAGTTATATAATATTTGATCAATATTAGTTACTTTTACATTAATTGAAGAGACTCCTTCTTTACATAAAGAACATTTCCATCGCTAGAAATCCTCCGTACGGGGGTAGTGCCGTCAGTGCACCTCACGGGTGCACTGTAGGCATTACTAAAGGTTCTTTGCAGCGTCTCTTAGGCCCTTAGCTGCAACCCCCTTTTATTCATTTTACTGTACCTCCATTCATATTACTTTTCTTCCATCTTGCCATCCATTCTCTCCTAACGATTATTTCACAGTGCAATTGCATGGTTTTCCTCCTGTTACACCTTTGTAACCGATTACTCTCAATTTTCCTTTCAGCGCAGAATGGCCTCATAGGTTCCAGCGCTTGGCCTTTGGTCTAAACTCTATATTCCATTCCATTCCATTCTGCGTACTCTTCGTATTCCTCTCTGGACTTCGATCATGAACAAGCAATGGGATCAAGACTGGGTGAGCAAAAGAATCAAAAGCACCTCCAGTGTCACTGAACTACCTCACACACCTCCTTTCCTTAAAAAAAAAAAAAGAAAAATCGTGAGTATGCTGTTGCTGATTTTTGATGATGCCGTCGAGTTACAGTACTGATGGGCCATGAGGTTTCAGTATGTCACACACATTTATTGCTACTTTGATATTTATTCAGTAAGATGCAAAGGATAATATTGGTAAGTGTGTGTGTGTGTGTGTTTATGTCCAGTATGTATGTATGTGGAGTTATCAGATTGCTTTAACAGTTCTAAAGTTTTTTTTTTAGGTAATTTATTGTGATGTTTGTCCTTGACATTTCCTAGACTATTTTCTGAGACAAAATCTTTCATATTTTAATGAGATATAGAAAAAATTATCTCCTGAGTATAATCATATAACAGCTATAGTGTGTCCATTTACTCCCATCTTACATTTCAGCCTGGCCAGTCATTTACAACTTTTAGTGATTGTGATGAAAAGGTTATATTACCATATATATGGCTTTTGTTTATATATAAAGGCAAAACTTTTATATAATAAATATATATATATAATATCAATATAATATTATAACGAGGCTAAATATCTAAATTTCTGCGCGGTTTGATTATATTCATCATTGAGATGATTAAACTCCCCTCGTCTCGTCTCCTAAAATCTCTCAAAATCTCGCGTTTATTGATTTGAAAGTATCTCACTAACTTTATACATCAGGTGATGTTGGTAATGACATTATATTAGAAGTTGAGAGTGTGTCTAGACGTAGACCGGCTATCAAAATAACAGTGGCCCAAAATTAGAAAAAGAACAGGAGGTCTAGGTTCACCCTGTCTCGTTAACAACTGAAGCTTTATAGAGGAGAGCGACAAACCTTAATCGTTTCTTGTTAGCGGGAATGGGTGATAACGAGCATACAAGCACAGAGCGATCACTAAATCACTAACGACAAATGCATAATGCAAAAGAGCCGTAAGATAATGGAACGCAGGGGAATATCTGAAAGCTGCTTCAGTATTATGAATCACGATTTAAATAAAACAAAAACCAAAAAATTGGATAGTGTACATATCTTTTACGTACACGTAGGCCTACATCGTACGAGTTTCCAATCTTATGAACATTACTTCTGCCCTTCCTGTTATAATGAAAAAAAAAGATAAACCTCAGATGAAAATATCCCTGATGAGTTCAACTCATTAAAAATTTATTTTGTAACTTCATTATTTGATAGGCAGAGCAGAAGCCGGTATTACAGCGTTAGTCAGTTATCAATTAATTAAGTCCTGAATATAATCTGAGACAAAATCTTTCATATTTTAATAGAATAGAACTCCGTTTATCACTGAGGATATTCATATTAATTGCCGTCCATTATGAAATCCTCTTACATTTCTGGCGTAAACGAGTCATTTGACGTTTAGTGATTGTGATGAAAAGGTTATATTGACCATCGCCGTGGCTTTTGTTTACATTAAAGGCAAAACTTTTATTATATAAATAAAGAAACCTGTTAGGTTTCAGTATATAACGATGGAGAATACAAGGCAGTTTTCTGCCTCAGGTTTTGATTATATTCATCATCTCGAGATGATTCAACTCCCCACGTCCTACTCCTAAAGTTTGGTAAATTTCGAAGGTCCTTCATTTCATTTACATTTTCTACAAATATTCTCTTGCTGATAAAAAATTAGAAACGTGGTCAGTGTCACTCTGGCTTTAAACTGGCTTTTAAGATTAAATGCCATTGTTATTATTTTGTTGATTGGAGTGCTGCAATTTATATGAATATTTGTTGAGATTACATCCTTGCAATCCATACACACTGTCACATACATGTCTACATATATTTTATGTATGTATATATGTATAAAATATGTATATATATTATAGATATATGTATATATATAGATATATATAATATATATTACCAGAGATTCATATATGCAGTTATATATATTGGCATTACATATAGAGTAGAACATTGTATATATATATATATATATATATATAGGCATATGTTTATATAGACTTTTTGGTAGCTCTGTTTAAGCTTTAAGGTGAGATTAGAGATCAGAGATGCTATCCATTTCTTCAGTGACTCGGTTAAATTGTTTAAAGGTGGTGTGGATTTCCTGTAAATTTAATATAATAAAACTAGCTGATGTTATAGTGAATCGACCACTACAGCCATCTCCTCATTCAGTTAGTGCTTCGTTAGTGAATGTTCCTGTTGTTTATTGGATTGTAGGCTTTTTAAACGTTTTTCTTTTTATAGACTCCTCTTTGTTTGAATTAGTTAACTTATGAATGTAACTGTAGCACTCCCAAACTTTTACCAGTCGCTTTTCATTCGTTCTTAGTATCCTGCAAACACACACACACACACACACACACACACACACACACACACACACACACACACACAACACACACACACACACCACTTGGTTGAAAACAGATTGCTTCCATGTTCGTTAACGCTTGTGTGTCCAACTTTCATTTTAATTTTTGTTATAACAGGCGGTAATTTTATTTATAATATATGTGTCAGAATACTGACATATTGTCTTTTTGTATTTATTTGGCAGGAATATCGTCTTTTGTGCCAGATTCCATGTTAATTTAATAGTTTGTTTATAGAGATATAAACATTCATAGCAGAAATATCTAAACCTTTGGGAATGGAATAATGTATTTTGAACAATAGGAATCATTATCGGAAAGCTTATAGTATTTACATATATATATATATTTATATATATATATATATATATATATATATATATATATATATATATATATATATATATATATATATATATATATATATATATATATATATATATATATATATCTTGTTATAATGTTTCGAACAGTTGTACTTTTAAATAAATCTCAATATTTTATACGTACTCATTCCTTGCTCTTATAGTTTGTACAACAGGTAACTCGTGTCGCTTCCTCTAATACTTACATTCATACACAAGGATTTGAGTTTAAAATGAGCTTTAATGAGCGCCTCACATTAGTGCGCGCACGCTCACGAGGGACGAGCGTCATTAGTAGTGTTTCATCGGATGCAGTTTTGATGGGGGTGTTGCAACCTCAAAAAGGTTGTAAGGGTCTTAGTCTCCGATCATAAAGTAGTGGAATTTTACGAAGAGGACGTGACTGGATCATAACTGCATTCCTCTTTGAGCAGGTGCGCCCATTAACAAAATCATCAATAGGAAAACCGCTCCTTTCCGGAAGAGTTGTCGATAGGTCAATTTTCGAGTTCCACTTCGTCCGATGGACTTGAAATTTTGAGATGACGCTGATTCTTCGTATGATTCGTCTTCTGCTGATGTTATTAAGGACATGGGTTGCAAGGCTTGCGTCTGTCTGTCTGTCTGTCTCTCTTGGTCAATAGGTTAGCAGTGACCTCCAGTGACCCTATAGTGACCTCTCCCAGTATCTCAGGGTTTGGTTTGATTTTTGAAATTCGGTCGGATAACTTTTTTTCAAACCTTATTTAGCTCGACTGGATATCGATTTCGTTAGCTACAATCATAAATCGGTTAGTTTCTGTCAAAAATAAAAAGTATAAAATAACAAAAACATAGAAAAAAATTTAAAACACACTTTTATCAAAATGCACTAAAAAGTAAAAAAGAATTTTTTGAGACACCAGAATTTTATTTTTTACAATTAATCATGTCTACAAAAATAAAAGCGTGTCCCAAAACATGGAAGGAAATGCTACGAGAAATAAAAAGATATATTTCTTTTCTTGTAACATTTCCTTCCCTGTTTGTGGGCCACGCTTTTATTTTTGTTTAATTGTAAGAAAAACCTGGTGTCTCAAAAAAGTATTTTTTACTTTTTTAGTGCATTTTAATATGTGTTAAAAAATTTTTTTTTATTTTTTATTAAATGTTTGTTCAGGTTTTTAACATGCCCGTGGTATTTGTGAGGGCTATAAAACCAGGTTCATTTAGCCCTTTACCTGGTTTTGTATTTATATACGTTTTATTTTTTCCGTTTTTTATTCCATTTCTGTTCTGTACTTGTTTTGTAAGAAGTATTGTTAAATAATGAAATAAATATTTAGCGGAAAGAAAATGTGTTCGTATTCATTGTTAATACAAGAATATAATTTTGAACATGAAGCTTTCCAGGAAATTTTACTTTCCCCATTCGACTTTTGGAAGCAATTAAGGGTAAATTCTCTCTCTCTCTCTCTCTCTCTCTCTCTCTCTCTCTCTCTCTCTCTCTCTGGGACGTTATTAAAAGACCGGTGTTCAAAAGTGTAAGTCAGACTTGTCAGTGAAGAGTTTGTTAACTGGATATTTCCGAGGAGCGTTCATATCTGTTCCATTAATAACTTTAGATTGTATTGTTTGTAACTTCTACGCCTGTTTCACAGTCCTTGTATTTATAGACTTCTTGTTTTATTATAAGCTATTCACTGCTTTTAATATTGTTTTTGTAGTTTAGATGAACAGTAAATAAATGTCACTTTAATTTCCAGTGTATATAATCCATGATTCAGCCAGTTGAATGTTCCGTGATACCGTTTTTTATGACCTGAACTTGATTGCTGTTTATTTTTGTCAAGTTACTTTATAAACGATAAACAAACGAAACTGGCTTTGGATGTTTGATCAGACTAGCGTTATTTTATGTACTCATGCAGTATCCATGCATATTATTTACATACACGTATATTTACGTATTGAATTTAATAGCAGAGGAGGGGAGGTACTGAGAAAGCAGTGAGACAGAGAGTGAAAGAAGCATGGCGAAAATGGAGGGAAGTAACTGGAGTTGTTTTAGACAAGAAAATGCCATCCATTAAGGCTCAAGATGAAAATTTATAAGACAGTTATCAGGCCCGTACTCTTATATGGGGCAGAAACTTAGGCACTTAAGAGGGTAGAGGAGGGACTGTTGGAAAGAGCCGAGATGAGGATGGTGAGATGGATTGCTGGAAAGGAAGGAGAGTCAAGTTATGAGTAGAATGTGTGGTATATGGAATGTAAAGGAGAAGGCTAGGGAAGCTTGTCTGAGATACTTTGGCCATGTAATAAGAAGAGAGGAGGTGGAACCAATCAAGAGAGCTAAGAACATGCCAGTGATTTTGGGAGTCGAGGAGTGTGGGGCGTCAGCGGATCAGATGGATGGATGTGGTGAGGAGAGATATGAGTGAGGTGGGACTGGGGGAGGAAGATGCAAGGAATAGAAATAGATGGAGAAGGTTGACTTGAGCAGCCGACCCTACTATACAGGGGGACTAAAAAGGTCGAAATAAGATATTTACGTGATGAGTTTACTTCGGAGGAAGATCTTTTGTTATTCATAACCTGTTTATTAAAAGTATGTTTTTAAATTATTTCATTGACGTTCCAATTAGAAATTGACACTGATGCGCACGTCTGTCCTCATCTGTAAAGGAAGCGTAAGATGACTCGCCTTTATTCTGAAATCCAGTTCTCAGTACTCTTGCGAGAGAAGCACAAAACCGAGTTAAACTTGGCAAGGCAGTTGTCGATTCGTCATTAATTCGAAATCGTGACAAAATGCCGTAATGCGATTGTGGAATGTGGAATAGTTTTTCTCAAACGGTCTTTTCAAGTCAAGTTCGGATTCATTGGCATCGTTCTTTGTTAGTTCTCTCTCTCTCTCTCTCTCTCTCTCTCTCTCTCTCTCTCTCTCTCTCTCGTAGACAAGGCTTGAATTAGGGTACATACGTCCATGTATACTTGCAGATCAAAGTTTGTAGAAACATATCTCTATTATTTCCTTTTTGACTCGGTGTACTTACAGGTAGTTCATTCAAATCTGATCAAAGCATGTTGGCACTTTTACAAATAATCACATAGAAAGCATTGCGAAAGTATATGCAGCCAACTTGACAAACATCCCTGGAAATTGAAAATATGGTAGAGCCTGTTTGATCTCCGAGAACTCTTAACTTCTTAAGATAATCCAAAGTTGCTCGAAAGTTTGGTGGGTTTCGGATCTGTATCCATGTTAAAATGTGTGACTGTACGCTTCCTATGGAGGTGGGACTTTAATTTACTGGGAAATGTTTCCATGAATTAAGATCCTTTTTTGTATGAGAAATGTTAGGAATGTTTACCGTTGGGCATATGTTTCGCACCTGAAAGCGAGATAAGGATCAACAAAAATGTTGAAGAAAGTTGCTGTGAAAAAGCTGAACAAAATTTGTTAAATTTTTTGCAATCCACAGAAATTTAATTTTCATTCCGATATTGAAGTTTAGGCAAGCACCAGCCATGTAAGTGTGGAGAGTTCTGAGTAGAATTCTTGTCCTAATGGCTTGTAATTCTTTCTGGAAATGTATGATCCTTGCCTGACACTATTAACTTGAACCTGGAACCAGACAGCTCTTCTAGCTTTCTTCTGCCATTGCATGTCAATCTAATTGTGGATGAGAATTAACTAAACTCAGATACTGACTCACTAAATTGTAATTATAACGTAGTACATCGGTAAGCAGTGTCTCTCATCTTCTCAGACACTGTCATTACCTACCCGCAAGGCTCTCATTTTCCAAAACGCCGAAGTAGCATGAAGCAGTGCATTAGAAAGGTCCTCGTCTCCTTAGATACTAGAGTATTGCATTAATATAGGTATTTTCATGAAAGGAGATTGGCACATCAGTAAGGTCGTCATCTTAGACAGTAAATTGAAACTCAAAATAAAAATAAAATATCCTGAAGGTTGTTGGTACCTAAACAGCGAAGTGACATCTTTATAAGGAAGGTTATTGTCAGTATCATTAATGAAGTGTCACCCCAGATAAGTAAAGTAATCCTCTCACAAAACTAATAAAACAATACATTCAGATCGACGTCCGCTTAACCTCTCAAGAGTCGCATCTATATGGCAGTCATCCTGAATGCCGAAGCAATACAAGTAAGTCACCTTCTGTAGTGAATCGTAGTAACAGCGAGGTTTGTTCTTGGAACAGTGAAACAACACTTGAGGGGAGGAGGAGGGAGTCCACATATTGCAGAAGCTGAGAAGGAACCTTTCTGTATAGTAATCTGTAATACTTTCTTTCAAGTATTATCTTGGGAGCTGTTCTCGTAAGCAACTGACATTATTTAAACCTGTTAGTAGGACTTTTACCGGTTAGAAAAACACTTGGTGATGTATTTTCCAAAAGTGGTTATGCAAGATTAGGTAAAATATAATAGCAGTAATACCATATAGTTTCGAACAACACCGATATCCTATGCTTAGTCAACTTCCTCTTCTTTCGTTATATTTGTTAGGGTATTTCAAGTTTGAGTATTCCCTGGTGTATGGCATTCATGATTTTACCTTCAAAAATAGGCTTTTTTTAATCACTGGCCGTTTCACTAAACTATTAGGTCATGGAACTTTCGTTGTTCTTTTATAATTAGCTACTGCACAAAATTAACTAATTATATATATATATATATATATATATATATATATATATATATATATATATATAATATTAAAATACATATATATATATAAATTTTTATATATGTATGTATATCAGGTCTTTTCATTCTCTTAGAGTTGCAAGCGGCTTTATATATTACTCTATTATGTTGTTCCAAGAAGCCTATTGTTCGTCTCTTTCACGCTCTTAGATCCTCATAAGAGGGTGGCAAGTTACTCCTGATTAGCGAACTCCTTTTGTGTAACTTTTCGTTGTAATTAATACCATGGATCAGTGTGCTTTTGTTTGTTATTTATCTTCAATTTTGTGTTGAGGCCACAAAACGAAAGTCCTTTTGAAAAAAGGTACGGGATGGGGAATGAAAAGCAGTCGTTCCGTTGAAACAGCTTGAACTAAAAAAGGATTAAAGAAAAGGTTTTGTGCTTTGATGCTGCCTTTTTTTATCTTAACGTTTGTTCAGATTTTGCTTGATAAATTGCCCGAGGAGACTAGGGTATTCCTTCAGGTAAAATGTTTCTTGAATATACCAGTTTTTCGTTAACTTTTCGCATCCAGAATATTCAATGAATTGACATTGTCTGGTGTTAAGTTAGATTAAAGAACTTGCTGTTGTATGTGGCATCCTTTTAGTAAATTTGTGCATATCGTTGCTTGATTGTAACACTTTGCGGTGTACGACAAATGCTATAATTATGTGTTGTAGGATATTCTTGAAAGATACTAGCACTTACCATGACGTTTACTTCGTGTGCTGATGAATTTGCTCTTTCCAAGTGTTGACATCGCACTTACTTTCACATAATTTGAAATGATTCTTTTTATCTAGAGGAAAAAGAGAGCTTAGTGGTCAAAGTCACCCACGGAATAAGAGAGCAATCCCCACGGTACTTGCTGTTTGCAGCACTAGCATAGGGGTAATTATGTCAAAACTAGACCAATGGAGGAAGGTCCTGTATTTCAGTGGGAAGGAGACTGAATACCCAAAGTTCAATGAAGATCAAGACGCCAAGATAAGTATGAAGGGACAAGGTCGAATAGAGTAGGAAATTTCAAGTATCTTGGTTCAACAGTACCTTATGATGGAAATTTGGATGCAGAAATAACACACACACACTGCAGGCTGAGTAAAAAAATATAATATATATATATATATATATATATATATATATATATATATATATATATATATATATATATATATATATATATATAGCCTATGTATATTATATTATATATGTGTGTGTGTGTATTTATGTACATATATGTGTTCTCTCATATATATTTATGCACGTCAACTGAGGTTACAGTTTTTACAGTTCAGTTTTTCACGAATGAGGATTCTATCCTGGATATTTGTACTAAGTGGATTTATTGTACAAGCCCCGATGATATACGACCTGTGTAAAGCTTCAGATTCAAATGATAATGTTGGAGTCCAGAGCCTCAAAAGTGTCAATCTGTTTTGTCACTCTCATATGCCATTCATTACTTGAATATGGAAATGTCAAATATCTGTGATACTGTATGTTTCCGGAATTATTTAAGCTAATTCTTTACAAGAGAGGTCTCATTCATTAGTAAAGTTTTGAAGTACATCTTAATTAGCTTTTCATAAATACCTGGCTTGTTCTGGACATATTAGCCCATTGCGGTCTCTACACACACACACACACACACGCGCGCGCTTGTGTTGGGAGGGGGGGATTGTGGTCATTAAATAGGTCCATATCTGTATACACTAGCACTCTGGCCAATTGTTGCGGACCATTAATCGAGAGGACACCAAAGGTCACGCTAATTAACCGTGAACTATCTATACCCCGGTAGTTGGTGCCCCGATCGCTGACGTCTCCGCTGTCCGGGTTGCTCCTGCCGGGATTAATACTCTATTAATCCTGGCTCCTGCTTCCTTGGTCCCCCTGGCTGCTCCTGCGTCTTCTGCTGCTCCCTCCTCCCTGTAGTGGAGTGTGGATGCTTCATTACTGAGGGAAGTAGCTCGTGCTTTTGTGGTCAGGTGATCATCCTTTTATGCGTTTGTGTCTCAGAGAGAGAGAGAGACTTGACGAGGTCTTTTGAGAACGAGCAAACAGGAAATGGCAATAAAGCCTTCCTGGGGAGTCTTGTACTGGCTAGAAGAATTGGCGACACCAACCAGAGGAAGATGGGAGACGGTATATATATCAGACAGTTGTGTCTTTTAACCACCTGTCTCAGACATAACCAAAAAGAATACCACAGTGTGCACAAAACACCATTATTTTTCTTTTGCTTTCCGTAGACATTTTAAAATCTTAGGATCGATTACGCGCCTTATGTATGTTTAAAAAAAATTCATTAGGGAAAAAATTCATCAGGGAAGTGGCTACAGCCGTATAAATTTTGATAGGATAAATTGCCCTCGGTGACATTTGCTGCTTAATTTTGTTTTTATTTTGTATATTTTGAATTTTAGACATACGCAGACTTCACATGCCTTGGATCTTTCAGATGATGTGAAAAGTTTTGATATCCTCTTCATTTTTTTTTTTTTTTTAGCATTTTAGGATTTTCATGAACACACCATTTTCTTGAGCATAAAGCAGAATACGTATCTGCTACTAAACCATAGTTATAATGAGTTGGATGGTCTGTTTTAAAGAGGATCGCTTTTTGATTCCCCAGTCAGGTGAGGATTAACTTATGGAGGAGAAATGGTCTCTCTCTCTCTCTCTCTCTCTCTCTCTCTCTCTCTCTCTCTCTCTCTCTCTCTCATCGAATCGAACACGGGTTCATCCGTTTGTGATCTGAGCTCGCGTACCTCAGCGCCTCGAGTAAGGGAGAGAGAGAGAGAGAGAGAGAGAGAGAGAGAGAGAGAGAGAGAGAGAGAGAGAGAGAGAGAATCGAAAATTGATGATATTTGAGGAGAAAACTGGCATATAAAGTAAACAAAGCCTTTATCTCGAGCCACGTCGTAGGGAGGGAGAGGGACCACCAGCCCACAGGGGAGATAAGGAAGCATTATTTCAGACAGTTGTGTCTTTACACTACCTGACAGAAACAAAACTGAGAAAGAATAAAATCGAGAAATGCGTATATAAAATATTTTTCTTATGCCTGCTCTTCGTCTCTTGCTTTTTATCTTTTAGTCTAGGTGGAAGGCCTTGGGAAGAGAAAACCTATTAGAAAAGAACACTGGGGAAACATTTAGTAGCTGGAAAGATTTTTTTATTAACCTTAAGTATGCTTAGAATAGCGTATGACATAACATACTTAATCAGTGTATAAATTAAAGCTGTGAGTTGATAATTGTGAAAAAACTGTGAGGTTCACTTCGTAAAATTATCTTCCGAGTGAGTAACATGGGAAGCGTAAGAACTTTGAGCCTGAAAGCATGCATTGTGTTGTGCTTGTCTTTTTAGAATATTATCATGGAAACTTTCGTATAATGTTCCTATAATCTATCAAAAATCTTTCAGAAAAAACAAGAAACGAACGAAAATTTCTTTGAAGAATCTCCAAGCCTAGAAAGCGATTTTATGACCTCTAATCCACTCTATTTTTATCCTTGAATGTTCAGGAAAATTTTTCGCTCTTGATGCTAGAAATGTTTCATTGTTTAACCTTCAACTAGCATTTCCAATAATTTGGGAAAATGAAATTCGTTGCTCAGATCTTGGAGCAATTATTCTTATGTGAAAAAGTAGCTAGTGTAATTTTTAGAGTTATTTTTATTTGAATGCGAGATCTCTGATGTTGCGATTCGTATAATTTGGTAGGTTAAGCTTGCAATATTAATCCCAGTTCATTCTTCTCGAGAGTTTATGGCCTGTTGGCGCTAATTTTGTGATCAGTTTTATTCCATGAAGTGTCTTGATAAATTTTCTTGAAAGGTAGAAAAGCAAATAATTGTGAGCTCTTACAATTTATTATCCCTTCATGATCTGTTTGGTATTAGTTCCTCATTGCAGATAATTGGATGGATTATGCAATTCTTGATACTCTTATGTTTGTGTGTTGTGTGCACGCGTGAGCTGACGTGCTTATGCAGTGAAACGTAGGAAGAATATCGCACCAATCTCCAAAAATAGTACTAATTAATGAATCATTCATTCCTAAGGCAAAGATTTAAAAAATGGCTCATCTTGTCCAGAAAGTCCTCTCTACTTTGTTTTTTCATAATTACCGTGAAAATTTTGCAAGTATTGTAATAGGATAGTAGAGAGAGATGATATTGATAAAATTGGTTGTCTCATGCTATATTGAATCATGATTGAGAATACTTCCTAGTTCTGATTACTCAGGCTGTGAAAGCAGTAAAAATTAATGCAAGAATGGATTTATAAATGGTTACTTATCCTATAAACTTGTAAAACAGTGCAAATGGAAAAGCTTAAAAGACACATCCGACACCTTACTATAAAACTCATCAACAGAACCTCGAGAGAAAGAAACAAACCTAGTGTGAGGATACAGTGACCACATCCTGTAAAATGGACCTTTCCTTTTTCCTTTTTCCAAGACAAGTAAAGAGCGATCAGTGGTAGTGATAATGTTGACCATTGCAGGAGAGTACTGGTATTTGTTTGCGTTTCCGAAAGCTCGCCGTTTGCTTTAGAAAGTTATTGATGCATATAATGTAAATTCGTGAGCTTACAAATTTAAGAGCACTCTCTCACTTCATGTAGTTAGGCTTTAATAGATGGCATCTCAAATTTTAATAGCATCTTTTCTGTTCATGGTGGATCGAATTTGGCCATATGTACTAAGCACAAGCACTCCAGACAATTACATAAAACAACTGAGGGTAACAGGAGGTAATGCTGATTACTGACATAGTAATGAAAGTCCATTAGGATTTTTGGGGTGGGGGGACTGATATGATTGCCCCGCCAGGATAAATTTTTACATGGAATTAGATGATCAGACCTTCAGCCCGTCAGCAAAGGTTCGTAATTTATGACGCGTGAGTGATAGGCATCCGCACGTTACATAGTATCGTCTCGGCTAATGGCAGCATTGGCAGAATACAGCAATAATCTAATTTATAAAGAAATAGCGATGTTTGCTAGGCTTTCAAACCTCTTCGCGTTAGCTTGAGAACATTTGGAAACCAGACGAAAGTTCTTACCATTTTCAAGTACTGTCAGTTGTTTTCACGTAAAGACTTATCGGTTATAGTTGAAGTTAGTTCTTCCGTTATTAAATTTCTTATATCATAGATGGCCACCAAGTTATGTACTGTACAGTGAGTCTTTTACTTTAATAGTCTAGTTTGATATACAGTATGTGCAATACTAAACGGCAAGTTGACAAGTAATTCTAGATTTTCTCTCTCTCTCTCTCTCTCTCTCTCTCTCTCTCTCTCACGCACTTGGGGGCAAACCAAACACACACACACATTGCATCTTTTCTTAAAACAGACCAGATAGGAAGAAGTAAATGTCCCTTGTGTTGAATGTTACGTGTATTCTTGCCATTCCCTCTACCGAGGTGATTAGTCCTTCCTTTCTGCGCTCTCTTGCTGTGCTTCCACTCTTACTTCTTTTTTGTAATAAAAGAAAGTGTAATAGTAGAGAGAGAGAGAGAGAGAGAGAGAAAGAGAGACTTGTTTAGGAAGGCGGAGCTGTTGTTGCGGAATTTCTATTTCTCATGTCTGGCTCTTGCTGGGAAGATGGTGATGGTGATGGTGTAGCCTCCATTATATATAACTGAACTGCATGCAAACGGAGGCGGGTTTTAGAGCCGTTTGTTTCAGTGATGTTTTCCTCGTTTGCAGTTAACATCAAGTCACTGGCTCAGTTGACTTTGAAGTATTAGTTGAATACCAGTTAAGCAGGCATTCGATTTGTCTCACAGCAGGATGCCTGTCTCACAATGCAATGGGATGCCTTTGTTTTGAAGTTGAATAAGAGGTAATTTTACTGGAAGGCTTAGTCAGGCAGGTGAAGATTGTGCATACATGCTTGAGAAGCAGTGCCAGTTTTTCTTGGGAGGTTTTTGAACGGTATGATTATGTACTCAGCAAACAGTTAAGTGATATGAATAATCTGCAAGTACTTCATCATCTTGATAAGCTTGACCTGTCTGGACAGGTGGAACCAATATATGTGAGCAGAGTGTGATTGACCTCAAGCTCATCTGCGCCTTGTATGACCCTCAAGCGTTTCAGAGGGTCATATTTTAAGCCTTAGCCATATTAGTATATCAGTGTTCTTATATATGATGTTTGAATATAGGTGTAAAAAAATTAAGAAAAAAGAACGAATAAATAAAAGCTTATTAAAATAAGTTTGAAAGCTGAAATGTATTAAACTAATGACGAACGGCGTTATTTAGAAGGAAATAGAAAAACAAGGTGTTAATGGCTTTTAAATACAAAATTTGTAAATTTCTGTTTAAAGACTGAGCACTTACAGGTCCATGAAAAGGGGTATAAAGTTCCTATAAATATTTAGGCCATCGCTTTGGGATCTGAGTTCCAGAAAAGGCAAGAAAACGTAAACTATTATTTTCTACTACTTCAAGAGAAACAGAAAGCAATATCATGATATTTGTATTTTGCATTTGCAGATTTGCTCGCGTAGTACTGAAAATATCAACATATGAAACTATGAAACAATAAGTGAAAATTGTGGTTTACGTCTCAGGGACGATTTACGTAAGGGTGAAAAGGAGGCGGAAATGTATTTTTTTTTTTTCTCAGTTGCGAACATTTTTTGCAAAGTCCAGTGCTTAAGCGATTTCATCATGAAAGAAACATTTGGGCCTTCCCGTCATTGTGTTTTTTCCATTTTGTAAGAAAGCCAGATTGAGGCTATTTTACCTTAAGCTGGGGAGGGATTGAGGCTATTATACTTCAAGCTGGAGGGGGAGTCAGTGAGAGTGGATTAAGAGAATTGACGACTCAGCGGCATTCTCTGTGCGGAGAAATAAACTTGATAGTTTGCTCTTTTGTGCTGAAGGAGTAGTTTTGTTCTGGCTGTTGGGAAGAACTAACTCCCCACTTTTTTTTTTTTTTATTTGGGGTAGTGCCGTCAGTGCACCTCATGCGGTGCACTGTAGGCATTACTTAAGGTTCTGTGCAGCGTGCTTTTGGCCCCTAGCTGCAACCCCTACCGTTCTTTTTTACTGCACTTGTTTTCATATTCCCTTTCTTCCATCTTACTTTCTACCCTCTCCTAACAATTGTTTCATAGTGCAACTGCGAGGTTTTCCTCCTGTTACAGCTTTGAAACCTTTTACTGGCAGTTTCCGTTTCAGCTCTGAATGACCTCATAGGTCCCAGTGCTTGGCCTTTGCCCTAAATTCTATTACTCAATTCTATTCAGTTCCGTTCCATATGGAAGATTTTCACAAACATGTGAAATTCAACGTAAACAAGACGGCATAATGATTTAACTTGGAGAGAATCGGTGGCGACTGTCAATAAGATTCTTCTTATCCAGATTCATGAGTGTTTAGCTGAGTACGGAGAGTAAACGGCTTCCCATCTACTGAAATGATTGTCAAACTTGTTGAATAATTTGATGAAAATTATATCTGTAGTGATGTGTAATGCGCCGGATTTGAAAATGTCTTAGTAATAAATATTGCATATTTTGTTGCTGCTTTTATTTTTAAGAATATAGCAACATTGGTAAAAGTCAGATTTAAGATTTACTTCCAACGTAGTTTATCAGACTCATGAAACCATTTTTTTTTGTTCCAGAATCCTAGCTGCCTAAAAGTAATTTTAGTAGTAACAAGAACTGTGTCCATTCAGTAAACGGATTGTAAGGGATTTGGGCGCTGGGATTTGTATCACTTGAATATAAAAAAGGAAGTATTTGTTATGTTAGTTTTAAAATAAAAGACGCAGTTTAGTTTTGGTGACCTGATGTAAGGTATAATTTTTAAAATTAGACATCGACAGATTAGATCGCGTTGATTTTATTTTCTTAAGAAATGATTAAAGAATTTCAAAGCAAAGCGGTGATAGAAATCACCAGGAAAAGTTCCATTGTAAAAGTCAGCATTAAGAAGGAAAATTCCATATTTCGAAGAAGTCCTGAAATCCTTTGAACGTTGTGAAAGGTGAATTAAGATGTAATTGAAGGCTAAGTTAATACAGTTCACAAGGAGGCCAAAAAAAAAAAGAAATGTATAGCGGAACTCGAACTCGATTGATCCTGTCGTAGATGAAACCTGGAGGAAGAGCTGGTAATCCCATTCCTAAATGTTGGACTCGATTGCCTGTTGCGCTTCGAAGTCCTCCTTTTTCAGGAAATTCAGCCAGTAAGCTCAGCGTTATAATCTTGTCATGTTTTTATTTCGTCGAACAATTTTCTATGAACTGTAAGTTTTTTTTTTTTTTATTAAGTCGTTAAGTTTTCTCTTTCGTAAATCTTGCTTAGCGCTTTGTTTTCAAAATAGCCCGTGAAATGAAATCAGATAATTTTAGTTGCAATATACAGTGAAATAGTCAGGTAGATCAGAAATAAAACTGTCACGAGTTCATAAGAGAGCAGATAGTGCAACATTTCTTAGTTCTACAATAGCTGTTATTAACTATACTTTCTCATTTTATGGAATACCTCCCAGTTTGCTGAATATCATTTTTAATCGGCATAAAAAAAAAAAAACTTGCGAAAAGCTTGACTCATCAGGCAGGAAGTTCAGAGGTCATCGCTACTTTTAGTTTCTGTAAAAGGAAACTATTGTACCGGCTTTGTCTGTCCGTCCGCACTTTTTCTGTCCGCCCCAGATCTTAAAAACTACTGAGGCTAGAGGGCTGCAAATTGGTATGTTGATCATCTACCCCCAATCATCAAACATACCAAATTGCAGCCCTGTTGCCTCCTCAGTAGTTTTTATTTTATTTAGGGTTAAAGTTAGCCATAATATTGCGTCTGGCAGCTATATAAGATAGGCCACCACCGGGCCGTGATGAAAGTTTCATGGGCCGCGGCTCATACAGCATTATACCGAGACCATCGAAAGATAGATTTATTTTCGGTGGCCTTGATAATTTTACAGGATTGCGCTTGAAGAAACTTCGGCTGTACAGAAACTTGATTTGAGATAGTAATGATGGGAAATGCAGCGTTAACTTTCGTGAGATTGGACAAAGCGAACATCTTTCGTCATATTGTAAAAGTTTAAATTAAACTTTCCTTTGCAACTAACAGAATCTTCTTCTGTACTGAGTGAGCACCAGTTCGAAAACTTGCATATGTTTAACACGCATCCTGTCCCCGTAGAAGCGTAGTGCGTCTTGTGGTGCACTGTAGGCATTACTGAGGGATGTTTTTAGCCCTCCTTCGGTGAATAGTTGCGCTCACTTTTTAGCCTTTTAATTTACCTCCATTCCTGATTACGTTCATTGGTCTTGCTATCCAACATCTCTAATTATTACTTCTTAGTGCAGTTGTGGTGTTTTCTCCCAGTTCCATCCTTAGGTGCTTGCACTTCAAATCCTTTATTATCTGAATTGCTTTATCTTGTTGTTCAACCACTCCAACTCACTTTTTTCACCTTTTTTTTCCACCGTCTGAACGTCTGAATGACCGAAAGCGCCCCAGTGCTTGGCTTGACAGCCTAAATTTCATAAAACTAAATTAAACAGCCCTTCATGGCACAATACAGAAATAGTTCCATGGAAAGAGTAGCATATATATTAAATAAAATCGAGGTATATTTTGTTCTTAACTGCTGTACCCATACCGTTATAAATGACAGTTTTAATTAAATAAGGGTCATTGGTGAGAGAGGTCTGCCCGGCTGTGGACGATTGCTGCATAAATGTTGTGTTTATTACCCGTTGGATAATGTTGTTACACACATGAAAAGTTTATAGGTGCATATTGCCTCTCCTTTTATGGAAACAATTGTTATGGAGAATAACCATGCGCACTTGAATCAGAGTTAAGGTTTGTCATATTTTTTTAAGGTGTAATAATTTTTGTGATTTGAATTTTCTTCTCTGCAGTCAGTTATCATAGATGGGCAGTGGTAGTAAGATGAAAGAAATAGCAATAAACTGAGGACTAGGATTAGAAGTAAAGATGGAAAGCGCCATACAAATCTGCATTATTTCAGCATTTTGAATTGGCATAGCTTGTCTTTCCAGTTTTAGTCTACTGATTAGTAATGTCCTTGGTTTTGCATTGTGATATTTGGGTATATGGAATTTCTTTTATATATTTGTCATGGGAATATGATTTGCTGTTGGATCACTTATGGGAAGCATGTTCTGCCTTGGGCGGGAAGAAAAACAGGACGAATTGGTCAATAATGCAATGTTTCTGTGACGCTGAGCAGCGTCTTGAGATTCCATGCCGGCATTCGCCGAGTAAGATAATTTGATGAAGATTTGATTTATCATTTCCG